>NW_022261981.1:11289362-11359362 GCF_002021735.2 Oncorhynchus kisutch | reverse complement strand
ACTGTGGATGACATCCAGGCAAAGACATGTTTATAGTTCACACTGTGGATGACATCCAGGCAAAGACATGTTTGTAGTTCACACTGTGGATGACATCCAGGTGAAGACATGTTTATAGTTCACACTGTGGATGACATCCAGGTGAAGACATGTTTGTAGTTCACACTGTGGATGACATCCAGGTAAAGACATGTTTATAGTTCACACTGTGGATGACATCCAGTGAAGACAGTTCACACTGTGGATGACATCCAGGTAAAGACATGTTTATAGTTCACACTGTGGATGACATCCAGGTAAAGACATGTTTATAGTTCACACTGTGGATGACATCCAGGTGAAGACATGTTTATAGTTCACACTGTGGATGACATCCAGGTGAAGACAGTTCACACTGTGGATGACATCCAGGTAAAGACATGTTTATAGTTCACACTGTGGATGACATCCAGGTAAAGACATGTTTACAGTTCACACTGTGGATGACATCCAGGTAAAGACATGTTCATAGTTCACACTGTGGATGACATCCAGGTGAAGACAGTTCACACTGTGGATGACATCCAGGTAAAGACATGTTTATAGTTCACACTGTGGATGACATCCAGGCAAAGACATGTTTATAGTTCACACTGTGGATGACATCCAGGTGAAGACAGTTCACACTGTGGATGACATCCAGGTAAAGACATGTTTATAGTTCACACTGTGGATGACATCCAGGTAAAGACATGTTTATAGTTCACACTGTGGATGACATCCAGGTAAAGACATGTTTATAGTTCACACTGTGGATGACATCCAGGCAAAGACATGTTTATAGTTCACACTGTGGATGACATCCAGGTGAAGACAGTTCACACTGTGGATGACATCCAGGTAAAGACATGATTATAGTTCACACTGTGGATGACATCCAGGTGAAGACAGTTCACACTGTGGATGACATCCAGGTAAAGACATGTTTATAGTTCACACTGTGGATGACATCCAGGCAAAGACATGTTTATAGTTCACACTGTGGATGACATTCCAGGTGAAGACAGTTCACACTGTGGATGACATCCAGGTGAAGACATGTTTATAGTTCACACTGTGGATGACATCCAGGTAAAGACATGTTTATAGTTCACACTGTGGATGACATCCAGGCAAAGACATGTTTATAGTTCACACTGTGGATGACATCCAGGTAAAGACATGTTTATAGTTCACACTGTGGATGACATCCAGGCAAAGACATGTTTATAGTTCACACTGTGGATGACATCCAGGTAAAGACATGTTTGTAGTTCACACTGTGGATGACATCCAGGTAAAGACATGTTTATAGTTCACACTGTGGATGACATCCAGGTAAAGACAGTTCACACTGTGGATGACATCCAGGTGAAGACATGTTTATAGTTCACACTGTGGATGACATCCAGGTAAAGACATGTTTATAGTTCACACTGTGGATGACATCCAGGTAAAGACATGTTTATAGTTCACACTGTGGATGACATCCAGGTAAAGACATGTTTGTAGTTCACACTGTGGATGACATCCAGGTGAAGACATGTTTATAGTTCACACTGTGGATGACATCCAGGTAAAGACATGTTTATAGTTCACACTGTGGATGACATCCAGGTCCATTGTCTCCTATCAGATAGTAACATGATGCTGTGTTCCTTCCATTGTCTCCTATCAGATAGTAACATGATGCTGTGTTCCAGTTCCTTCCATCCTCTCCTATCAGATAGTAACATGATGCTGTGTTCCAGTCCCTTCCATTGTCTCCTATCAGATAGTAACATGATGCTGTGTTCCAGTTTCCTTCCATCCTCTCCTATCAGATAGTAACATGATGCTGTGTTCCAGTTCCTTCCATCCTCTCCTATCAGATAGTAACATGATGCTGTGTTCCTTCCATTGTCTCCTATCAGATAGTAACATGATGCTGTGTTCCTTCCATCCTCTCCTATCAGATAATATCATGATGCTGTGTTCCTTCCATCCTCTCCTATCAGATAGTAACATGATGCTGTGTTCCTTCCATTGTCTCCTATCAGATAGTAACATGATGCTGTGTTCCAGTCCCTTCCATCCTCTCCTATCAGATAGTAACATGATGCTGTGTTCCAGTCCCTTCAATCCTCTCCTATCAGATAGTAACATGATGCTGTGTTCCAGTCCCTTCCATTGTCTCCTATCAGATAGTAACATGATGCTGTGTTCCAGTCCCTTCCATCCTCTCCTATCAGATAGTAACATGATGCTGTGTTCCAGTCCCTTCCATCCTCTCCTATCAGATAGTAACATGATGCTGTGTTCCAGTCCCTTCCATCCTCTCCTATCAGATAGTAACATGATGCTGTGTTCCAGTCCCTTCCATCCTCTCCTATCAGATAGTAACATGATGTTGATTCCCGACTGTCTGGCCTGTATTTGTTTGACACCATGTCATGTCCGAACGCCGGATGACAACGCCGGATGACAACGCCGGTTCCTCTGTAACTCGGTCTGCTCTCCACCTCGCTCTGCAGAGCCTGATCTCAGCCCATGACCAGTTCAAGGCCACCCTTCCGGAGGCTGACTGTGAGAGACAGGCCATCCTGAGCATCTACACGGAGGTGCAGAAGATAGCCCAGAGCTACGGCATCTCCCCCAACCTCACCAACCCCTACAGTGACATCACACCGGCGGAGATAGGACTCAAATGGGACAAGGTAGCTACTAGCGTCTCTAGGGACACTGTCTGCGTCCCAAATGGGACCCGATTCCTTATAATATATTATATTATAGCGCACTAATTTTAACTACATCCATTTGGGATGCAGACAATGTCTGTTGTTTGTGTGTGTTGTACTGTGAATGTTTGTGTGTGTTGTACTGTGAATGTCTGTGTGTGTTGTACTGTGAATGTCTGTGTGTGTTGTACTGTGAATGTCTGTGTGTGTTGTACTGTGAATGTCTGTGTGTGTTGTACTGTGAATGTCTGTGTGTGTTGTACTGTGAATGTTTGTGTGTGTGTTGTACTGTGAATGTTTGTGTGTGTTGTACTGTGAATGTTTGTGTGTGTTGTACTGTGAATGTCTGTGTGTGTTGTACTGTGAATGTCTGTGTGTGTTGTACTGTGAATGTCTGTGTGTGTTGTACTGTGAATGTTTGTGTGTGTTGTACTGTGAATGTCTGTGTGTGTTGTACTGTGAATGTCTGTGTGTGTTGTACTGTGAATGTCTGTGTGTGTTGTACTGTGAATGTTTGTGTGTGTTGTACTGTGAATGTTTGTGTGTGTTGTACTGTGAATGTCTGTGTGTGTTGTACTGTGAATTTTTGTGTGTGTTGTACTGTGAATGTCTGTGTGTGTTGTACTGTGAATGTCTGTGTGTGTTGTACTGTGAATGTCTGTGTGTGTTGTACTGTGAATGTTTGGGTTAAAGCTCTTCAATCTCGATCCTGGAGAACCTCATGGTATGCAGCAGGCTTCCATTACAGCCCAGTGCTAACACACCTGATTCACTCATCAACGGCTCGGTGATTCACTGATGAGTTAAATCAGGGTTTTTTGTGCTTGGCTATAACAAAAAAGCCCCAGGGACCAGTGGGATTGAACAACCCTGTGTTAACTATAGACAGATTCCCAGACACAGATGAAGTCCTAGACTAAAAAAGCGCTCAAACTAAGAAACCGTCCCATTGTGTTAACCAGGGACTCTAGCGTTAACCCTTTCTGTCCCGTTGATCAGGTGAAGAAGCTGGTTCCCCAGAGAAACAGTATTCTCCAGGAGGAACTAGCCAGACAGCACGCCAACGAACGTCTCAGACGCCAGTTTGCTGCCCAGGCCAACATCATCGGACCGTGGATCCAGACCAGGATGGAGGTGAGACAGACCTATCCTGACCTCGGTCACCTGACGCCATGTCATGTACAACAGGCGGCACCTTAATCGGAGAGGACGGGCTCATTGTAGCATCAGTTCTGTTATACTCACAGGCATTATTTTAACAGTTTTAGAAACTTTAGAGTGTTTTCTATCCACATCAACCAATAATATGCATATCATTCTGGGCCTGAGTAACAGGCAGTTTACTTTGGGCTTTTCATCCGGACGCCAAAATACTGCCCCCTTAAGAAGCTTTAAAGCGGCTAGAACTACATGAATGGAATCGAACACCTGGTTTCTACTCCGTTCAGTCCATTACAGACGTTATTATGAGCTGTCCTCCCCTCACCTGCCTCCTGTGCTGTACACCTGTAGGGATCTGTACCTTCTAGGGTTGGGAGGATCAATTCCATTTCAATTCAGTCCATTCAGGAAGTAAATATTATTGGAATTTGGAATTTCAGTTGACTTCCTGAATGGACGTACTTGTAATGGAATTGATCCCCAACCGAACCCTGGCACCAAGGGCCCGAGCTGCATACTGAAAACCCACCAACCAACCAACTAAGCAACCATCCTGTCTTTAACAGATGCTAAACACTGGCCTGCAGCTCAGCGGATGTTCTTATAATGGCTCCCTATCCCCTTATATAGTGTCACTACTTTTGACCAGAGGCCTACGGACCCTACACAAAGAGGCCTACGGACCCTAGACAAAAGTAGTGCACTATGTAGGGAATAGGGTACCATTTTGGGACGCGTCCGATAGTGACAGCGACGGTCTTCTCCTCCTCTCTCCCACCAGGAGATCGGGCGTAGTTCCGTCGACATCGGAGGTTCTCTGGAGGACCAGATGAGTCAGCTGAAGCAGTTTGAACAGGTCATCATCAACTACAAGTCCAACATCAACAAGCTGGAGGGAGACCATCAACACATCCAAGAGTCCCTGGTGTTCGACAACAAACACACCAACTACACCATGGAGGTACGTAGCTTATTATGGGACTGGAACGATTCAGAGATCATTCTTACAAATAACTTGTTGGGATCTGTTTTATGATCATGAAACCTTACTACTCTTGGCCTAATGGTTAAGCTGTTGTTTTTCCACATAGACCGGGGTTCAGATCCCACCCTGTGACTTGGCCTTCGGTTTTGTGCCCTGTAGACCGGGGTTCAGATCCCACCCTGTGACTTGGCCTTCGGTTTTGTGCCCGGTAGACCGGGGTTCAGATCCCACCCTGTGACTTGGCCTTCGGCCTTGTGCCCGGTAGACCGGGGTTCAGATCCCACCCTGTGACTTGGCCTTCGGCCTTGTGCCCTGTAGACCGGGGTTCAGATCCCACCCTGTGACTTGGCCTTCGGCCTTGTGACCTGTAGACCGGGGTTCAGATCCAACCCTGTGACTTGGCCTTCGGCCTTGTGCCCGGGAAACCGGGGTTCAGATCCAACCCTGTGACTTGGCCTTCGGTTTTGTGCCCGGTAGACCGGGGTTCAGATCCCACCCTGTGACTTGGCCTTCGGCCTTGTGCCCGGTAGACCGGGGTTCAGATCCCACCCTGTGACTTGGCCTTCGGCCTTGTGCCCTGTAGACCGGGGTTCAGATCCCACCCTGTGACTTGGCCTTCGGCCTTGTGACCTGTAGACCGGGGTTCAGATCCCACCCTGTGACTTGGCCTTCGGCCTTGTGCCCGGGAAACTGGGGTTCAGATCCAACCCTGTGACTTGGCCTTCGGCCTTGTGCCCTGTAGACCGGGGTTCAGATCCCACCCTGTGACTTGGCCTTCAGCCTTGTGCCCGGAAGAACAGGGTTCAGATCCCACCCTGTGACTTGGCCTTCTTCCTCCTCTCTCTCTCTCTCTCTCCCTCCCTCCCCCCCCCTCTCTCTCTCTCTCTCTCTCTCTGCAGCATATCCGTGTGGGTTGGGAGCAGCTGTTGACCACCATCGCTAGAACCATCAATGAGATCGAGACCCAGATTCTGACGCGCGACGCTAAAGGCATCAGCCAGCAACAGATGAACGAGTTCCGCCAGTCTTTCACTCACTTTGACAGGGTACTGTGTCCCTTCGTGTACCTCCGTGTCCCTCTCTGTCCCTCTGTGTCCCTCTGTGCCCCTCTGTGTCTTTCACTCACTTTGACAGGGTACTGTATCCCTCTGTGTCTTTCACTCACTTTGACAGGGTACTGTGTCCCTCCTCTGTATCCCTCGTCTGTGTCCCTTTGTGTACCTCCTCTGTCCCTCTGTGTCCCTCCTCTGTGCCCCTCTGTGTCCCTCTGTGTCCCTCCGTGTCTTTCCAGTGCCCCTGAACCTAACCCACTTCGACAGGGTTGTGTACCCCTCCGTGTCCCTGACCCTAACCCACTTTGACAGGGTACTGTGTCCCCTCCGTGTCTTTCCAGTGGCCCTGACCCTAACCCACTTCGACAGGGTTGTGTACCCCTCTGTGTCCCTCCGTGTCTTTCCAGTGGCCCTGACCCTAACCCACTTCGACAGGGTTATGTACCCCTCTGTGTCCTTCCGTGTCTTTCCAGTGGCCCTGACCCTAACCCACTTCGACAGGGTTGTGTCCCCCTCCGTGTCCCTGACCCTAACCCACTTCGACAGGGTTGTGTACCCCTCTGTGTACCCCTCTGTGTATATATAGTATTGTATAGTGTATATATAGTATTGTGTAGTGTATATATAGTATTGTATAGTGTATATATAGAATTGTATAGTGTATATATAGTATTGTATAGTGTATATATAGTATTGTGTAGTGTATATATAGTATTGTATAGTGTATATATAGTATTGTATAGTGTATATATAGTATTGTATAGTGTATATATAGTATTGTGTAGTGTATATATAGTATTGTATAGTGTATATATAGTATTGTATAGTGTATATATAGTATTGTATAGTGTATATATAGTATTGTGTAGTGTATATATAGTATTGTATAGTGTATATATAGTATTGTATAGTGTATATATAGTATTGTGTAGTGTATATATAGTATTGTATAGTGTATATATAGTATTGTGTAGTGTATATATAGTATTGTGTAGTGTATATATAGTATTGTATAGTGTATATATAGTATTGTGTAGTGTATATATAGTATTGTGTAGTGTATATATAGTATTGTGTGTGCTCTATCCAGTTGTTTGTGCTTTAGGTATCGTTGAATATCTCTCTCTGTTAGAGAAACAATGACATGGTGTTTATCACAGGCTCTCCTCTCATCAAAGACACTAAATTAATGATATTTTTTCTCTCTCTCTCTTTTCTTTGTCTTGTGCTTCTTGTCACTGTCTGCCTGTCTGTGTGTCCGCCTGTCCGTATGGCTGTACGTCCATCTGTCTCCCATACCTCTCTCCTCTCCTTGTCATATCCCCTCTCCCCCCTCCCTCCCAATACCTCTCTCCTCTCCTTGTCATATCCCCTCTCCCCCCTCCCTCCCAATACCTCTCTTCTCTCCTTGTCATATCCCCTCTCCCCCTCCCTCCCAATACCTCTCTTCCTCTCCTTGTCATATCCCCTCTCCCCCCTCCCTCCCAATACCTCTCTTCTCTCCTTGTCATATCCCCTCTCCCCCTCCCTCCCAATACCTCTCTTCCTCTCCTTGTCATATCCCCTCTCCCCCCTCCCTCCCAATACCTCTCTCCTCTCCTTGTCATATCCCCTCTCCCCCCTCCCTCCCAATACCTCTCTCCTCTCCTTGTCATGTCATATCCCCTCTCCCCCTCCCTCCCAATACCTCTCTCCTCTCCTTGTCATATCCCCTCTCCCCCCCTCCCTCCCAATACCTATTTTCCTCTCTTTGTCATATCCACACTCCCCTCCTATCTACTATCCCTCCTCCTCCTCATCCTCCTCCTCCTCCACCACCTCTCTACTCCTCCTACTCTCCCTCCTCCTCCACCTCTCTACTCCTCCCTCCCCCTCCTCTCCCTCCTTTTCCACCTCTCTACTCCTCCCTCCTCTCCCTCCTCCTCCACCTCCCTCCTCTCCCACCTCCTCCACCTCTCTACTCCTCCCTCCCCTCCTCTCCCTCCTCTTCCTCCCTCCTCCTCCTCCGCCCTCCTCCTTCTCCTCTCCACCCTCCTCCTCCACCTCTCTATACTCCTCTCCCTCCTCCTCCTCCTCTCCCTCCTCCTCTCCCTCCTCCTCTCCTCCATCTCTCTACTCCTCCCTCCTCTCCCACCTCCTCCACCTCTCTACTCCTCCCTCCCCTCCTCTCCCTCCTCTTCCTCCCTCCTCCTCCTCCGCCCTCCTCCTTCTCTTCTCCACCCTCCTCCTCCACCTCTCTACTCCTCTCCCTCCTCCTCCTCCTCTCCCTCCTCTCCCTCCTCCTCTCCTCCACCTCTCTACTCCTCCCTCCTCTCCCACCTCCTCCACCTCTCTACTCCTCCCTCCCCTCCTCTCCTTCCTCCCTCCTCCTCCTCCGCCCTCCTCCTTCTCCTCCCCACCCTCCTCCTCCACCTCTCTACTCCTCTCCCCTCCTCCTCCTCTCCTTCCTCCTCCTCCTCCTCCTCCTCTCCCCTCCTCCTCCTCTCTACCCTCCTCCTCCACCTCTCTACTCCTCTCCCTCCTCCTCCTCCTCCTCCCTCCTCCTCTCCCCTCCTCCTCCTCTCCACCCTCCTCCTCCTCTCCACCCTGCAGAAGAAGAAAGGAGGCATGGAGACAGATGACTTCAGAGCCTGTCTGATCTCCATGGGCTATGATCTGGTAAATAAGTAGAATGAGCTGTCATAGGACTGTCATAAGACTGTCATAGGACTGTCATAGGACTGTCATAGGACTGGCATAGGACTGTCATAGGACTGTCATAAGACTGTCATAGGACTGTCATAGGACTGTCATAGGACTGTAATAAGACTGTCATAGGACTGTCATAGGACTGTCATAGGACTGTCATAAGACTGTCATAGGACTGTAATAAGACTGTCATAAGACTGTCATAGGACTGTCATAAGACTGTCATAAGAGTGCCACAAAAATGTCTGTCATTGTTTAAGTAACCTTAATCTTTAAAAGTGACTACATTTTTGTCAGAATGATCAATAATATCTGTCAGTGTATTTAGAACTGTTGATCCAAAATGGCCTCCAGATACGCTGAGTATTGGTGTCAACATGATCTGACAGTGTATTTAAAACTGTTGATCCAAAATGGCCTCCAGATACGCTGAGTATTGGTGTCAACGGTATATCTATTCCAGGGTAGCAGCACACATAGCTGGTATGGCCAGCTGGTAGTGTCACTCAGTGGCTCAAATGGCTCTCTGTTCACTATATAGTGCACTACTGTTGACCATGGCTCATAGGGCTCACAGGGCTCTGGTCACTATATAGTGCACTACTGTTGACCAGGGCTCATAGGGCTCATAGGGCTCTGGTCACTATATAGTGCACTACTGTTGACTAGGGCTCATAGGGCTCATAGGGCTCTGGTCACTATATAGTGCACTACTGTTGACCAGGGCTCATAGGGCTCATAGGGCTCTGGTCACTATATAGTGCACTACTGTTGACCAGGGCTCATAGGGCTCATAGGGCTCTGGTCACTATATAGTGCACTACTGTTGACCAGGGCTCATAGGGCTCATAGGGCTCTGGTCAAAGGTAGTGCACTATGAAGGGAATAGGTAGTGCACTATGAAGGGACTAGGTAGTGCACTATATAGGGAATAGGTAGTGCACTATATAGGGAATAGGTAGTGCACTATATAGGGAATAGGTAGGGCTCTATATAGGGAATAGGTAGTGCACTATATAGGGAATAGGTAGGGCTCTATATAGGGAATAGGTAGTGCACTATATAGGGAATAGGTAGTGTACTATATAGGGAATAGGTAGTGCACTATATAGGGAATAGGTAGTGTACTATATAGGGAATAGGTAGTGCACTATTTAGGGAATAGGTAGTGCACTATATAGGGAATAGGTAGTGCACTATTTAGGGAATAGGTAGTGCACTATATAGGGAATAGGTAGTGCACTATTTAGGGAATAGGTAGTGCACTATATAGGGAATAGGTAGTGCACTATATAGGGAATAGGTAGTGTACTATATAGGGAATAGGTAGTGCACTATATAGGGAATAGGAAGTGTACTATATAGGGAATAGGTAGTGCACTATATAGGGAATAGGAAGTGCACTATGAAGGGAATAGGCTGCCATTTGGGATGACCTCGTTGTGTCAATGAGGACAGAGAGAGAGAACAGCTGGCTGTAAGTTCAACATGTCCAGGTCTGCGAGACAGACACACGATCATTAATGGTAGAGTCACCCCCAGTCATTAATGGTAGAGTCCCCCCAGTCATTAATGGTAGAGTCACCCCCAGTCATTAATGGTAGAGTCACCCCCAGTCATTAATGACAGATTCACCCCCAGTCATTAATGACAGATTCACCCCCAGTCATTAATGGTAGAGTCCCCCCCCAGTCATTAATGGTAGAGTCACCCCCAGTCATTAATGGTAGAGTCACCCCCAGTCATTAATGGTAGAGTCACCCCCAGTCATTAATGGTAGAGTCACCCCCAGTCATTAATGGTAGAGTCCCCCCCAGTCATTAATGGTAGAGTCCCCCCCCAGTCATTAATGATAGAGTCACCCCCAGTCATTAATGGTAGAGTCACCCCCAGTCATTAATGGTAGAGTCACCCCCAGTCATTAATGGTAGAGTCACCCCCAGTCATTAATGGTAGAGTCCCCCCCCCAGTCATTAATGGTAGAGTCACCCCCAGTCATTAATGGTAGAGTCACCCCCAGTCATTAATGACAGATTCACCCCCCAGTCATTAATGGTAGAGTCACCCCCAGTCATTAATGGTAGAGTCACCCCCAGTCATTAATGGTAGAGTCACCCCCAGTCATTAATGGTAGAGTCACCCCCAGTCATTAATGGTAGTCACCCCCAGTCATTAATGGTAGAGTCACCCCCAGTCAATAATGGTAGAGTCACCCCCAGTCATTAATGGTAGAGTCACCCCCAGTCATTAATGACAGATTCACCCCCAGTCATTAATGACAGATTCACCCCCAGTCATTAATGGTAGAGTCACCCCCAGTCATTAATGGTAGAATCACCCCCAGTCATTAATGGTAGAGTCACCCCCAGTCATTAATGGTAGTCACCCCCAGTCATTAATGGTAGAGTCACCCCCAGTCATTAATGACAGATTCACCCCCAGTCATTAATGGTAGAGTCACCCCCAGTCATTAATGGTAGAGTCACCCCCAGTCATTAATGGTAGAGTCACCCCCAGTCATTAATGGTAGAGTCACCCCCAGTCATTAATGGTAGAGTCACCCCCAGTCATTAATGGTAGAGTCACCCCCAGTCATTAATGGTAGAGTCACCCCCAGTCATTAATGACAGATTCACCCCCCAGTCATTAATGGTAGAGTCACCCCCAGTCATTAATGACAGATTCACCCCAGTCATTAATGATAGAGTCACCCCCAGTCATTAATGGTAGAGTCACCCCCAGTCATTAATGGTAGAGTCACCCCCAGTCATTAATGGTAGAGTCACCCCCAGTCATTAATGACAGATTCACCCCAGTCATTAATGATAGAGTCACCCCCAGTCATTAATGGTAGAGTCACCCCCAGTCATTAATGGTAGAGTCACCCCCAGTCATTAATGGTAGAGTCACCCCCAGTCATTAATGGTAGAGTCACCCCCAGTCATTAATGGTAGAGTCACCCCCAGTCATTAATGGTAGAGTCACCCCCAGTCATTAATGGTAGAGTCACCCCCAGTCATTAATGACAGATTCACCCCCAGTCATTAATGGTAGAGTCACCCCCAGTCATTAATGGTAGTAGAGTCACCCCCAGTCATTAATGGTAGTAGAGTCACCCCCAGTCATTAATGGTAGTAGAGTCACCCCCAGTCATTAATGGTAGAGTCACCCCAGTCATTAATGGTAGTAGAGTCACCCCCAGTCATTAATGGTAGAGTCACCCCCAGTCATTAATGGTAGAGTCACCCCCAGTCATTAATGATAGAGTCACCCCCAGTCATTAATGACAGATTCACCCCCAGTCATTAATGGTAGAGTCACCCCCAGTCATTAATGGTAGTAGAGTCACCCCCAGTCATTAATGGTAGTAGAGTCACCCCCAGTCATTAATGGTAGTAGAGTCACCCCCAGTCATTAATGGTAGTAGAGTCACCCCCAGTCATTAATGGTAGAGTCACCCCCAGTCATTAATGGTAGAGTCACCCCCAGTCATTAATGGTAGAGTCACCCCCAGTCATTAATGGTAGAGTCACCCCCAGTCATTAATGGTAGAGTCACCCCCAGTCATTAATGACAGATTCACCCCAGTCATTAATGATAGAGTCACCCCCAGTCATTAATGGTAGAGTCACCCCCAGTCATTAATGGTAGAGTCACCCCCAGTCATTAATGGTAGAGTCACCCCCAGTCATTAATGGTAGAGTCACCCCCAGTCATTAATGGTAGAGTCACCCCCAGTCATTAATGGTAGAGTCACCCCCAGTCATTAATGGTAGAGTCACCCCCAGTCATTAATGACAGATTCACCCCCCAGTCATTAATGACAGATTCACCCCCAATCATTAATGGTAGCGTCACCCCCAGTCATTAATGACAGATTCACTGGTCTCTCTCTGTAGTGTACAGATAACAGACTGGTCTCTCTCTGTAGTGTACAGATAACAGACTGGTCTCTCTCTGTAGTGTACAGATAACAGACTGGTCTCTCTCTGCAGTGTACAGATAACAGACTGGTCTCTCTCTGCAGTGTACAGATAACAGACTGGTCTCTCTGTAGTGTACAGATAACAGGCTGGTCTCTCTCTCTGCAGGGTACAGATAACAGGCTGGTCTCTCTCTGCAGTGTACAGATAACAGGCTGGTCTCTCTCTGCAGTGTTCAGATAACAGGCTGGTCTCTCTCTGCAGTGTACAGATAACAGACTGGTCTCTCTCTGCAGTGTACAGATAACAGACTGGTCTCTCTCTGTAGTGTTCAGATAACAGACTGGTCTCTCTCTGCAGTGTACAGATAACAGGCTGGTCTCTCTCTGCAGTGTACAGATAACAGGCTGGTCTCTCTCTGCAGTGTTCAGATAACAGGCTGGTCTCTCTCTGCAGTGTACAGATAACAGACTGGTCTCTCTCTGCAGTGTACAGATAACAGACTGGTCTCTCTCTGTAGTGTTCAGATAACAGACTGGTCTCTCTCTGCAGTGTACAGATAACAGGCTGGTCTCTCTCTGCAGTGTACAGATAACAGGCTGGTCTCTCTCTGCAGTGTACAGATAACATACTGGTCTCTCTCTGCAGTGTACAGATAACAGACTGGTCTCTCTCTGCAGTGTTCAGATAACAGGTGGCCCAAATGGTACCCTATTACCCATATACTGCCCTAGTTTTGACCAGAACACATAGGGCTCATAGGGTCCATAGGGCCCTGGTCAAAAATAGGGCACTATAAAGGGAATAGGTTGCCATTTGGGACACGGACTGGCCACTGTTGATCCCTACTCTGGCGTGCTAATCAAACATAACCCTTTATCAGGTAGGACATGGGTAATGTATCAAACATAACCCTTTACCAGGTAGGACATGGGTAATGTATCAAACATAACCCTTTACCAGGTAGGACATGAGTAATGTATCAAACATAACCCTTTATCAGGTAGGACATGGGTAATGTATCAAACATAACCCTTTATCAGGTAGGACATGGGTAATGTATCAAACATAACCCTTTATCAGGTAGGACATGGGTAGCACAGCCATCTTATCTGTCTGTTATTCTCAACCTGATTGACTCAATGTTAGCCTGGTTCCAGATCAGTTTGTTATGTCACCTGACAATGACCTTATGTATTGGCAAGACAGCATAAACAGATCTGGGACCTGGCTAAAATCAATGTGTCTGTTGTCATGATGTAGCCTGGTTCCACTCTGCTCTGTGATTTGTAGGGAGAGTCTGAGTTTGCCCGCATCATTTCTCTAGTGGATCCCAACGGGTCCAACAAGGTGACCTTCCAGTCCTTCGTTGACTTCATGACTAGAGAGACGTCCTACTCAGACACCTCAGAGCAGGTCCTCGCCTCCTTCAAGATCCTGGCTGCTGATAAGGTGGGAAGTGATGGTTCTCTGTGTCTCTCTCACTCGCTTCCTCTCTGTCTCTGTCTGTCTCTCTCACTCGCTTCCTCTGTGTCTCTCTCACTCGCTTCCTCTCTGTCTCTGTCTGTCTCTCTCACTCGCTTCCTCTCTGTCTCTGTCTGTCTCTCTCACTCGCTTCCTCTGTGTCTCTCTCACTCGCTTCCTCTCTGTCTCTCTCACTCGCTTCCTCTCTGTCTCTGTCACTCGCTTCCTCTCTGTCTCTCTCACTCGCTTCCTCTCTGTCTCTCTCTCACTTCCTCTCTGTCTCTGTCTGTCTCGTCCTCTTTCACCCCTTTCCTTTATCCGTCTCGTGCATGCTTACTCTCTCGAGCACTTTCTCTCTCTCTCTAGTCAAAGTCATGTCTCAATTTATTTAAAAAATTATTTTACGACGTCATCTCAAATGTGTTCACTAATGTCACTCTGTGTTGTATCCTTTTCCATAGCCCTTCATCCTGCTGGAGGAGCTGCGTAGAGAGCTGCCCCCAGAGCAGGCAGAGTACTGTATCTCCAGGATGCCCCTGTACAATGGGCCTGACGGGGTCCCAGGGGCTCTGGACTACACTGCCTTCTCCACTGCCCTCTATGGGGAGAGTGACCTCTAGCTTCACACACCAGAAATGCACCCTGACCTTGTGTCAGTCTCTCCCCATTTTGTTCCACACATTTACATCTAAATTGATTAGTATTTTGACCGGTACTAAAGGGAGTTATATTTTTGAGAAATACAAAGCATTTTGAAGCCGTTTCATGAGTGTCTGATTTTTAAAGAGTAGGGAGAAATATTTATTTCAAAGGACTGAGCAGGATTCATTCACTAGATTAAGAAAAAATTATGACTCAGTAAATGTGAAATTTACATGTGAGTCACATAAAAGTAACTTACAAATTCAAGTAACTTACACATCAAAAGTAACTTACACAAAACTTATTTACACAGAAAAAGTAACTTACACATTAAAAGTAACTTACACATAAGAAGAATTAAACAAAAAGTTACACATTAAAGTAATTTACACATTAAAGTAACTTACACATCAAAAGTAACTCCCACATCAAAAGTAACTCCCACATCAAAAGTAACTTACACATTAAAGTAACTGACACATAAGAAGTAACTGACACATAAAAAGTAATTTACACATCAAAAGTAACTTACACATTAAAGTAACTGACACATAAGAAGTAACTGACACATAAGAAGTAACTGACACATTAAAGTAACTTACACATTAAAGTAACTTACACATTAAAGTAACTGTCACATAAGAAGTAACTGTCACATAAGAAGCGCTACTAAGTTATTTGCTAGTCACCTATGGAGACCTAAAGATGTGAATTTATGAGAAGCTTGTATTGTATCAGTGTTTGCACTCTTCTAAATTAGTACTTAAAAAACACGTTTTTGCCTCGTCTGTTCAGTGTCTAAAATGAATTGAAAAAGGACACAGTATGCTAGCCTGGACTCAGATCTGATCTCTCTAGCCTGGTCTCAGATCTGATCCCACAGCCTGGTCCCAGATCTGACCTCTCTAGCCTGATCTCAGATCTGATCTAACCTAGCCTGGTCTCAGATCTGATCTCACCATCCTGGTCTCAGATCTGATCTAACCTGGCCTAGTCCCAGATCTGATCTCACCTAGCCTGGTCCCAGATCTAATCTCACCAACCTGGTCCCAGATCTGATCTCTCTAGCCCTGGTCCCAGATCTGATCTCACTAGCCTGGTCCCAGACCTGATCTCACTAGCCTGGTCCTAGATCTGGTCCCACAGCCTGGTCCCAGATCTGATCTCACTAACCCTTGTCCCACATCTGATCTCAGATCCGATCTCACCTAGCCTGGTCCCAGATCGGATCTCTCTAATCTGGTCTCAGATCTGATCTCACTAGCCTGATCCTAGATCTGATCTCACTAACCTGGTCCCAGATCAGATCTCACTAGCCTGGTGCCAGATCTGATCTCACTAGCCTGGTCCCAGATCTGATCTCACTAGCCTGGTCCCAGATCTAATCTCACTAGCCTGGTACCAGATCTGATCTCTATAGCTCTCTCTCTCTATACATTATAATCCCCCCAGGCTACATTATAATCCACCCAGGCTACATTATAATCCCCCCAGACTACATTATAATTCACCCAGGCTACATTATAATCCCCCCAGGCTACATTATAATCCCCCCTGGCTACATTATAATCCACCCAGGCTACATTATAATCCCCCCCAGGCTACATTATAATTCACCCAGGCTACATTATAATCCCATCCAGGCTACATTATAATCCACCCAGGCTACATTATAATCCCCCCCAGGCTACATTATAATTCACCCAGGCCACAATATAATCCCCCCCCAGGCTACATTATAATCCCCCCGGGCTACATTATAATCACCCCGGGCTACATTATAATCCACCCAGGCTACATTATAATCCACCCAGGCTACATTATAATTCACCCAGGATACATTATAATTCACCCAGGCTACATTATAATCCCCCCCAGGCTACATTATAATTCACCCAGGCTACATTATAATCCCCCCCAGGCTACATTATAATCCCCCCAGGCTACATTATAATCCAACCAGGCTACATTATAATCCCCCCAGGCTACATTATAATTCACCCAGGCTACATTATAATCCCCCCCAGGCTACATTATAATTCACCCAGGCTACATTATAATCCCCCCCAGGCTACATTATAATCCAACCAGGCTACATTATAATCCCCCCAGGCTACATTATAATCCACCCAGGCTATATTATAATCCCCCCCAGGCTACATTATAATCCCCCCAGGCTACATTATAATCTACCCAGGCTACATTATAATCCACCCAGACTACATTATAATTCACCCAGGCTACATTATAATCCCCCCAGACTACATTATAATCCCACCCAGGCTACATTAGAATCCCCCCAGACTATATTATAATCCCACCCAGGCTACATTATAATCCCCCCAGACTACATTATAATCCCACCCAGGCTACATTAGAATCCCCCCAGACTACATTATAATCCACCCAGGCTACATTATAATCCACCCAGACTACATTATAATCCACCCAGGCTACATTATAATCCCCCCCAGGCTACATTATAATCCCCCCCAGGCTACATTATAATCCACCCAGGCTACATTATAATCCCACCCAGGCTACATTATAATCCCACCCAGGCTACATTATAATCCACCCAGGCTACATTATAATCCACCCAGACTACATTATAATCCCCCCCAGGCTACATTATAATCCCACCCAGGCTACATTATAATCCACCCAGGCTACATTATAATCCACCCAGGCTACATTATAATCCCCCCAGACTACATTATAATCCCTCCAGACTACATTATAATCCCACCCAGGCTACATTATAATCCCCCCAGACTACATTATAATCCCACCCAGGCTACATTATAATCCCACCCAGGCTACATTATAATCCCACCCAGGCTACATTATAATCCACCCAGACTACATTATAATCCACCCAGACTACATTATAATCCACCCAGACTACATTATAATCCCCCCCAGGCTACATTATAATCCCACCCAGGCTACATTATAATCCCACCCAGGCTACATTATAATCCAACCAGGCTACATTATAATCCCACCCAGGCTACATTATAATCCCACCCAGGCTACATTATAATCCCACCCAGGCTACATTATAATCCACCCAGGCTACATTATAATCCCACCCAGGCTACATTATAATCCCCCCCAGGCTACATTATAATCCCACCCAGGCTACATTATAATCCCACCCAGGCTACATTATAATCCCACCCAGGCTACATTATAATCCCACCCAGGCTACCAGTATGTCAGAACTGCTGTACTATTTATTGTCAAAACGAATGAAAACTTGGGTTTCCTGATTAGAGTAGAGTCAAGTTTCCCCTAAAGGCTGATCTTGAGTCAGTCTAGCATTTCTCCCCACTAATGTTATGTGTAAAGCTTGGGGGAGGGGAAGCTGATCCTAGGTCTGTACCTAGGGGAAACGTTCACCCCAGAGCCTCATGATATGGCAGAAACTAGTGTGTGTTGATGCCAGAAACAAAAATAATATAACTGTAAAATAACGAACTGTTTTGTCTGGGTAAAACTACAACATTTAGTCCCCTCAGCAGCCGGTGTGGAGTCTGAAGTTATGAAGCGTTACTAGTGTAAGGCAAACGAGCAGAAAATAAACTCTTGTGATTAAAACGTCTTGGTTGTTTTTCTTCTGTTTTGGCTGGACGTTCTGAATATCCGAGTGATACCTGTTGATTACGGCACAATACAGGCAGATGGACTTTTTGATTCTTTTAGGACATGTTTTTTTCCCCTCAGGTTTTACTTTCTAGGTTTTGTCAAGTAACGAATAAAATAACATCAATCGAAATCAATACATTTTCAGACATGATTTTAAACGCCTTATTTAAATAAAAGGCTTTGTAAATCTGTGTCAAACCAGCGTTCCCTTTCAGAGAGCGGACACCTACAACATGTAATCAGATCGGTACAGGCACGTCATATCGTAGTAGTTCTTCTCCTGGAAGGACCTGAATGTTGCTCAATCAAACCTGCGCCTGCGTGGTTCTGCAGCATGTGGTTCTGCAGTGGTCCGCAGCGTGCAGCGTAGTTCCGCCTGCGTGGTTCCGCAGCGTGCAGCGTAGTTCTGCCTGCGTGGTTCCGTAGCGTGCAGCGTGGTGGGTCCACAGCGTGGTTCCGCAGCGTGCAGCGTGGTTCCGCAGCGTAGTTCCGCAGCGTGCAGCGTGGTTCCGCCTGCGTGGTTGTGCCGCTCCTCCACGCCAGACGGAGGAAAGTGATTTATGGACATTGAGTTGACAAGCGGCCGCCGGCAGAGTCAGTGTTGGTTGCTCTCTTCAGGCACTTTTTGTTCCTTTGCAGTTAAAACAAGCAAAAGACGAAGAAGGAGAATTACAACGCCATGGCTCCTACAATATATGAGAGTTCAACAACAAAAGGTAAACTGTTGCAACTTCCTGGTTTAGTATTTAGCTAGATATGAGCTGGCTGCCTAGCAGCTGTCAATGACTGGCTAGATAGTTGCAGTTGGTTAGTTAGCTGCATATAATGTAGCCTGGGGGGATTTTCCATCCAGCTACCCTAAATGACAAACGTTTTTATTTATTCATTCATAGATAGATAGATAGATTGAGAGCTACATAGCAGCTAGTCAACATGTGCTGTCTGCATGTCCCCCTGCCTGGTAGAGTAACGTTAGCAAAACACGGGCAGAGAGAGATAGATAGTAACTTGGGTCGCAATGTCAGGACACCAAACGTTTCTAGAACCTAACGGAAACGAAACGGGAGGGGACCTGCATTTGTCCAATAGAAACTCTGTTGTTATTTGTAAAACTCGAGTTGAACTGAATTTGTAGAATATATAAACTCTCGTTTTAGTTGCAAAACGTGTAACTACTGTTTCCATTGGACACATTAATGTAAGTCTTATTCCCGTTCCGTTTGTTTCCATTTTAAGAAACGTTTTACAACTGAACAGGCGTGATGAATACACCCCAGCTGGCCTGACACGTGTAAAACACTTCCCTGTAAACAAGCGAGTTAACTAACATCTTAGCTCGGTAATGGACAACTGGTGGGTCTTTTGTAGATCAACCCCCCTCCGCAGAAATATTATTATTATATATATACAGTACCAGTCAAAGGTTTGGACACACCTACTCATTTGATTTTTTACTATTTTCTACATTGTAGGATAATAGTGAAGACATCAACTATGGAATAACACATATGGAATCATGTAGTAACCAAAAAAAAAGTGTTAAACAAATCAAACTATATTTTATATTTGAGATTCTTCAAAGTAGCCACCATTTGCCTTAAATGACAGCCTGGCATTCTCTCAACCAGTTTATATAACCATAATAACATGTAATATGCTAACTGCAGAGCTTCACTAGAGGCTGAGCTCAGGGAGCTGTTAGGGAAGAGGATCATGATACTAGGATGGAGGGAAGGGCACATATTTAACATGTCATAACCATGTAATATGTTGCTTACCTCAGGTAGTGGCCCTAGCAGACCTGCCCTAGAGGCTGAGCTCAGGGAGCTGTTGGGGAAGAGGATCATGATACTAGATGGAGGGATGGGCACCATGATCCAGGAGAGGCGATTGGAGGAGGAACACTTCAGGGGGGAGGAGTTTAAAGACCACACCCACAGCCTGAGGGGCAACAACGACCTGCTGAGCATCACACAGAGTGATGTCATCTACAGTATACACAAGGTACGGTGATATCACCTACAGTATACACAAGGTACGGTGATGTCACCTACAGTATACACAAGGTACGGTGATGTCATCTACAGTTTACACAAGGTACGGTAATGTCTTCTACAGTATACACAATGTACGGTGATGTCACCTACAATATACACAAGGTACGGTGATGTCATCTACAATATACACAAGGTACGGTGATGTCATCTACAGTATACACAAGGTACGGTGATGTCATCTACAATATACACAAGGTACGGTGATGTCATCTACAATATACACAAGGTACGGTGATGTCCCCAACAACATACACAAGGTACGGTGATGTCATCTACAATATACACAAGGTACGGTGATGTCATCTACAATATACACAAGGTACGGTGATGTCATCTACAATATACACAAGGTACGGTGATGTCCCCAACAACATACACAAGGTACGGTGATGTCATCTACAATATACACAAGGTACGGTGATGTCATCTACAATATACACAAGGTACGGTGATGTCATCTACAATATACACAAGGTACGGTGATGTCATCTACAATATACACAAGGGTACAGTGATGTCATCTACAATATACACAAGGTACGGTGATGTCATCTACAATATACACAATGTACGGTGATGTCACCTACAACATACACAAGGTACGGTGATGTCACCTACAGTATACACAAGGTACGGTGATGTCACCTACAGTATACACAAGGTACGGTGATGTCACCTACAGTATACACAAGGTACGGTGATGTCACCTACAGTATACACAAGGTCCGGTGATGTCACCTACAGTATACACAAGGTCCGGTGATGTCACCTACAACATGCACAAGGTCCGGTGATGTCACCTACAACATGCACAAGGTCCGGTCAGTGGAGTTAAAGAGTGGTTCACGTTATCCAGGACAGCAACATACCGTAAGGTTGCAAGTTCAAATCCCCGAGCGGACAAGGTACAAATCTGTCGTTCTGCCCCTGAACAAGGCAGTTAACCCACTGTTCCTAGGCCGTCATTGCAAATATGAATTTGTTCTTAACTGACTTGCCTGGTTAAATTAAGGTCAAATGAAATGCACCTGTCTGTTACGCCCTAGTAATAATTAACCTGCACCTAGAATTGTTGATCTGTTATTGAGATGTATTTCCGGTCTTTTTGTGGGAGACGGACGGACAGGATGTGATGACCCCTTTTTGTTTGGTGAAACCCTGCTGCGTGAATAAGCATTGACGTTCCTCTCTTGTGTTTGTTCCTAGGAATACCTGCTGGCCGGGGCAGACATCATTGAGACCAACACTTTCAGTAGCACCTGTATCGCCCAGGCCGACTACGGACTGGGACACTTGGTAAGAGAACGGGTCAGTGGGGCGGTCTGTAGAATAACACTCCGATCACCAATCAGAAGTTATCGCAACATCAGATCACCAATCAGAAGCTGTTATCGCAACATCAGATCACCAATCAGAAGCTGTTATCGCAACATCAGATCACAAATCAGAAGCTGTTATCGCAACATCAGATCACAAATCAGAAGCTGTTATCGCAACATCAGATCACCAATCAGAAGCTGTTATCGCAACATCAGATCACCAATCAGAAGCTGTTATCGCAACATCAGATCACCCATCAGAAGCTGTTATTGCAATATCAGATTACCAATCAGAAGCTGTTATCGCAACATCAGATCACCAATCAGAAGCTGTTATCGCAACATCAGATCACCAATCAGAAGCTGTTATCGCAACATCAGATCACCCATCAGAAGCTGTTATTGCAATATCAGATTACCAATCAGAAGCTGTTATCGCAATATCAGATCACCAATCAGAAGTTATCGCAACATCAGATCACCAATCAGAAGCTGTTATCGCAACATCAGATCACCAATCAGAAGCTGTTATCGCAACATCAGATCACCAATCAAAAGCTGTTATCGCAACATCAGATCACCAATCAAAAGCTGTTATCGCAACATCAGATCACATGTAGGTTCCTGATAATGGAATCTATATGTTTAAAGTAATGACTAAATAATTCCACCCTGAAACCATATAATTGTATGAAATTTATTAGAATCATAAAACTACAATCTGATGATGTGTGTAGTTTTAGTCAGAGTTAGAACAAGGACCTCGGGCTCTTTTTTTAGTATGTAAGCAGGGTGCAAGTGTGAAACAAATGATAAACTGAGTCTTTGCCTAATTATTATTAAACCCAGGGTCTTACAAACCTCGGGGATTGGTCAAAGTTTAAATAAGTGTTAGTTATTATCATTGGGATTGAAAATTCTCGTGACAGCTTGGTCCTTCGAGCCGGATCTCAATATCTTTTTCTGTCGTTCCATGGAGACACCGAAAACGTGCACGGGCGGATGAAATATCTGTAGATTAAAGACCTGGTCCCTTTCTGAGGGTTCTTTACAGGCCGGTGGCGAACTGGTGCACGACAGAAATGCTGACGAGATCCAACCTACATTAAAATTCTCGTGACAGTTCCTAAAAGGTGACTTGACACAAATGTCTCACTCACTCATTCAGGTTGTTTAACTCCCTGATGTTTTCCCAGGCTTATCGTATGAACAAGGTGTCAGCAGAAATAGCCAGGAAAGCAGCAGATGACATCACCAACCAGACAGGTCAGCTGACAAAGATAATGTATCGTCATTGGAGGAAAAAAAAACGATTTGACAATGACAACATTGTGTGTAATAGATGTGTGTTTCTGTGTTTGTAATGACAACATTGCGTGTAATAGATGTGTATTTCCGTGTTTGTAATGACAACATTGCGTGTAATAGATGTGTGTTTCCGTGTTTGTAATGACAACATTGCGTGTAATAGATGTGTGTTTCCGTGTTTGTACCTCACAAACCGTTGTTTTTTAATACCAGGTTGTAAGAGATACGTGGCGGGCGCCGTGGGCCCCACCAATAAAACCCTGTCTGTGTCTCCCTCAGTGGAAAGACCAGACTTCAGGAACGTCAGTAAGAGAACAGCTTGTTGTTTATGCTTCTTACTTCTCTTTCTACTGATGTCACTGCAAAGTGGCAGAATGGCAGGTGTTTTCAGAGCCCCTTACAGTGGTGACATGTCACTACAGACCTGCGCTATATAGCTGTCTTAACTGTTAACCTATCAGGGTCTATAAGGCCTCTCAGACCTACACTATGTATCTGTTACCCTCTCAGACCTACACTATGTATCTGTTACCCTCTCAGACCTACACTATGTATCTGTTACCCTCTCAGACCTACACTATGTATCTGTTACCCTCTCAGACCTACACTATGTATCTGTTACCCTCTCAGACCTACACTATGTATCTGTTACCCTCTCAGACCTACACTATGTATCTGTTACCCTCTCAGGGTCTATAAGGCCTTTCAGACCTACACTATGTATCTGTTACCCTCTCAGGGTCTATAAGGCCTTTCAGACCTACACTATGTATCTGTTACCCTCTCAGAGTCTATAAGGCCTTTCAGACCTACACTATGTATCTGTTACCCTATCGGGGTCTATAAAGGCCTCTCGGGTGACTCTTGATAAACCATTGGTAACCTCCAGAGTTGACAGTACTCTCTCTGATGGTGCTACCGTGCTGAGTGGTCCTGTGTCTTCCCCCTCAGCCTTTGATGAGCTGGCTGAGGCTTACGCCGAGCAGGTCCGGGGTCTGTTGGATGGAGGAGCGGATATTATCATGGTGGAGACCATCTTTGACACGGCCAACGCCAAGGTACACCTTCGTCACTCGCTGTCTTCATCACTGACTGTCATCTAGTTTCTCTTCTTCACTCGCTGTCTTCATCACTGACTGTCTTCATCACTGACTGTCTTCATCACTGACTGTCTTCATCACTGACTGTCATCTAGTTTCTCTTCTTCACTCTCTGTCTTCATCACTGACTCATCTAGTTTCTCTTCTTCACTCGCTGTCTTCATCACTGACTGTCATCTAGTTTCTCTTCTTCACTCGCTGTCTTCATCACTGACTGTCTTCATCACTGACTGTCTTCATCACTGACTGTCATCTAGTTTCTCTTCTTCACTCGCTGTCTTCATCACTGACTGTCATCTAGTTTCTCTTCTTCACTCGCTGTCTTCATCACTGACTGTCATCTAGTTTCTCTTCTTCACTCGCTGTCTTCATCACTGACTGTCATCTAGTTTCTCTTCTTCACTCGCTGTCTTCCTCACTGACTGTCTTCCTCACTGACTGTCTTCCTCACTGACTGTCTTCATCACTGACTGTCTTCATCACCACTGACTTGTCATCTAGTTTCTCTTCTTCACTCGCTGTCTTCATCACTGACTGTCTTCATCACCACTGACTGTCATCTAGTTTCTCTTCTTCACTCGCTGTCATCATCACTGACTGTCATCATCACTGACTGTCTTCATCACTGACTGTCTTCACCACTGACTGTCATCTAGTTTCTCTTCTTCACTCGCTGTCTTCATCACTGACTGTCATCTAGTTTCTCTTCTTCACTCGCTGTCTTCATCACTGACTGTCATCTAGTTTCTCTTCTTCACTCGCTGTCTTCATCACTGACTGTCATCTAGTTTCTCTTCTTCACTCGCTGTCTTCATCACTGACTGTCTTCATCACTGACTGTCTTCATCACTGACTGTCTTCATCACTGACTGTCTTCATCACTGACTGTCTTCATCACTGACTGTCTTCATCACTGACTGTCTTCACCACTGACTGTCTTCACCACTGACTGTCTTCATCACCACTGACAGTCATCATCACTGACTGTCTTCATCACTGACTGTCTTCATCACTGACTGTCATCTAGTTTCTATCAATGTGATTCTAGTTTTACATACGTTTCCATACAATTGATCATAATCAATGTATCGATTTAATTTGTTTATTTTTATCTTGTCATAAAGGCAGCACTGTTTGCTATCGACAAACTGTTTGAAGAGAGCTACGAACCCAGACCTATATTTGTAAGTATGAATTCTGTCTTTTGGTCAGTGTCTTGCCAGTATATTTCTGAGTTAAATTACCACTGTTAACAACCACTGTGATCTCGCGCTAGACTGACGACTTGCTCGTCGTTTATCATCCCGTCTGATTACATGGTACCTGTCTTGACGGCATCAAACTGAGAGAAGCTAGCTAACGAGGCTAATTGAGGCTAGCCATAACGTTACTATGCTTCTCACCGTCCTACAGTTAGCTAACGAGGCTAATTGAGGCTGCTAGCCATAACGTTACTGTGCTTCTCACCGTCCTACAGTTAGCTAACGAGGCTAATTGAGACTGCTAGCCATAACGTTACTGTGCTTCTCACCGTCCTACAGTTAGCTAACGAGGCTAATTGAGGCTGCTAGCCATAACGTTACTGTGCTTCTCACCGTCCTACAGTTAGCTAACGAGGCTAATTGAGACTGCTAGCCATAACGTTACTGTGCTTCTCACCGTCCTACAGTTAGCTAACGAGGCTAATTGAGGCTGCTAGCCATAACGTTACTGTGCTTCTCACCGTCCTACAGTTAGCTAACGAGGCTAATTGAGCCTGCTAGCCATAACGTTACTGTGCTTCTCACCGTCCTACAGTTAGCTAACGAGGCTAATTGAGGCTAGCCATAACGTTACTGTGCTTCTCACCGTCCTACAGTTAGTTAACGAGGCTTATTGAGGCTGCTAGCCATAACGTTACTGTGCTTCTCACTGTCCTACAGTTAGCTAATGAGGCTAATTGAGGCTGATAGCCATAACGTTACTGTGCTTCTCACTGTCCTACAGTTAGCTAACGAGGCTAATTGAGGCTAGCCATAACGTTACTATGCTTCTCACTGTCCTACAGTTAGCTAACGAGGCTAATTGAGACTGCTAGCCATAACGTTACTGTGCTTCTCACCGTCCTACAGTTAGCTAACGAGGCTAATTGAGGCTAGCCATAACGTTACTGTGCTTCTCACCGTCATACAGTTAGCTAACGAGGCTAATTGAGGCTGCTAGCCATAACGTTACTGTGCTTCTCACCGTCCTACAGTTAGCTAACGAGGCTAATTAAGGCTAGCCATAACGTTACTGTGCTTCTCACCGTCCTACAGTTAGCTAACGAGGCTAATTAAGGCTGCTAGCTATAACGTTACTGTGCTTCTCACCGTCCTACAGTTAGCTAACGGGGCGAATTGAGGCTGATAGCCATAACGTTACTGTGCTTCTCACCGTCCTACAGTTAGCTACGCTTAACTCCATTCAGATTATATCCTAAACAGCAGCCTACATGTTGGCTTTGGTCGTTGTAGCCTTTTCTCTCTCTCAATTCACTTGTAATTCGGTCATTTCTATTCCTTCTTCCATTGATTTAGATGTCTCCCTAACTTGCTTGACCACACAAGCGGAGACGCAATCCAATTGCCTCTCTGTCTCCGCGGGAAGCGTCAGGATCAGAGCGGCTTTTTCCCATCATTAAAATACACTGGACAAAAACATAAACGCAGGACTGAACTCTCTCAGGACAGATTGATTGTGTTTCTAGATATCAGGCACCATCGTGGACAGGAGTGGTCAAACTCTCTCAGGACAGATTGATTGATTGTGTTTCTATATATCAGGCACCATCGTGGACAGGAGTGGTCGTACTCTCTCAGGACAGATTGATTGTGTTTCTAGATATCAGGCACCATCGTGGACAGGAGTGGTCGTACTCTCTCAGGACAGATTGATTGTGTTTCTAGATATCAGGCACCATCCTAGACAGGAGTGGTCGAACTCTCTCAGGACAGATTGATTGTGTTTCTAGATATCAGGCACCATCGTGGACAGGAGTGGTCGAACTCTCTCAGGACAGATTGATTGTGTTTCTAGATATCAGGCACCATCGTGGACAGGAGTGGTCGAACTCTATCAGGACAGACGGGAGAGGCCTTCGTCATCAGTGTGTCCCATGCCAAACCCCTCTGGTGAGTCATTACATTCTGCTTCAGGACTTCAATACTACCCTGTTGTTGTTGTTGTTGTTGTTGTTGTTGTTGACTTCCACCAGTTTGTCCTCAAGTTTCTTGCTGTTTTATATTCAAATAAACCTCAAACTTCAGATCTGCTGGAGAGATGACCTCATCAGACTGGGCCTCAATAGGCTGATATCTGACCTCATCAGACTGGGCCTCAATAGGCTGATATCTGACCTCATCAGACTGGGCCTCAATAGGCTGATATCTGACCTCATCAGACTGGGCCTCAATAGGCTGATATCTGACCTCATCAGACTGGGCCTCAATAGGCTGATATCTGACCTCATCAGACTAGGCCTCAATAGGCTGATATCTGACCTCATCAGACTGGGCCTCAATAGGCTGATATCTGACCTCATCAGACTGGGCCTCAATAGGCTGATATCTGACCTCATCAGACTGGGCCTCAATAGGCTGATATCTGACCTCATCAGACTGGCCCTCAATAGGCTGATATCTGACCTCATCAGACTGGGCCTCAATAGGCTGATATCTGACCTCATCAGACTGGGCCTCAATAGGCTGATATCTGACCTCATCAGTCTGGGCCTCAATAGGCTGATATACAATGTGTTACTGTGTGTTATTCTGACCTCATCAGACTGGGCCTCAATAGGCTGATATACAGTGTGTTACTGTGTGTTATTCTGACCTCATCAGTCTGGGCCTCAGTAGGCTGATATACAATGTTACTTTGTGTTATTCTGACCTCATCAATCTGGGCCTCAATAGGCTGATATCTGACCTCACCAGACTGAGCTTCAATAGGCTGATATACAATGTTACTGTGTGTTATTCTGACCTCATCAGACTGGGCCTAAATAGGCTGATATACAATGTTACTGTGTGTTATTCTGACCTCACCAGACTGGGCCTCAATAGGCTGATATCTGACCTCATCAGACTGGGCCTCAATAGGCTGATATACAATGTTACTGTGTGTTATTCTGACCTCATCAGACTGGGCCTCAATAGGCTGATATACAATGTTACTGTGTTATTCTGACCTCATCAGACTGGTCCTCAATTGGCTGATATCTGACCTCATCAGACTGGGCCTCAATAGGCTGATATCTGACCTCATCAGACTGGGCCTCAATAGGCTGATATCTGACCTCATCAGACTGGGCCTCAATAGGCTGATATACAATGTGTTACTGTGTGTTATTCTGACCTCATCAGTCTGGTCCTCAATTGGCTGATATCTGACCTCATCCGACTGGGCCTCAATAGGTTGATATCTGACCTCATCAGACTGAGCTTCAATAGGCTGATATCTGAGCTCATCAGACTGGGCCTCAATAGGCTGATATACAGTGTGTTACTGTGCGTTATTCTGACTTCATCAGACTGGGCCTCAATAGGCTGATATACAATGTTACTGTGTGTTATTCTGACCTCATCAGTCTGGGCCTCAATAGGTTGATATACAATGTTACTGTGTGTTATTCTGACCTCATCAGACTGGGCCTCAATAGGCTGATATATGACCTCATCAGACTGGGCCTCAATAGGCTGATATCTGACCTCATCAGACTGGGCCTCAATAGGCTGATATACAATGTGTTCCTCTCTTCCAGTATTGGTCTTAACTGTGCCTTAGGAGCCACTGAGATGAGGCCTTTTATTCAGGCTATTGGGAAATGCACCACGGCTCATGTCTTGTGCTACCCCAATGCAGGTAACCAGCACCCATCGGCACCCACTCACCCGGCAACTTAGCATCTAGCTAGCTCACCTTTTCTCTGTGTGTTCACAACCAATGATCTGCCGTTTTCACACCCTCTGCTCGTTTCAGGTCTCCCCAATACGTTCGGTGGATACGATGAGACCCCGGAGTTGACAGCCTCACATTTAAAGGTCAACTTATTGATTTATAGCTGGTCTACCCAATGAATGATCTATTGATTTGATTCAGCCAAATTAATAAATATCATACCCCTCCAAAATGCTAACCTCCCCTGTTATTGTAATGGTGAGAGGTTAGCATGTTTTAGGGGCTATGATATAAAATGCTAACCTCCCCTGTTATTGTAATGGAGAGAGGTTAGCATGTTTTAGGGGCTATGATATAAAATGCTATCCTCCCCTGTTATTGTAATGGAGAGAGGTTAGCATGTTTTAGGGGCTATGATATAAAATGCTAACCTCCCCTGTTATTGTAATGGAGAGAGGTTAGCATGTTTTAGGGGCTATGATATAAAATGCTAACCTCCCCTGTTATTGTAATGGAGAGAGGTTAGCATGTTTTAGGGGCTATGATATAAAATGCTAACCTCCCCTGTTATTGTAATGGAGAGAGGTTAGCATGTTTTAGGGGCTATGATATAAAATGCTAACCTCCCCTGTTATTATAATGAAGAGAGGTTAGCATGTTTTAGGGGCTATGATATAAAATGCTAACCTCCCCTGTTATTGTAATGGAGAGAGGTTAGCATGTTTTAGGGGCTATGATATAAAATGCTAACCTCCCCTGTAATTGTAATGGTGAGAGGTTAGCATGTTTTAGGGGCTATGATATAAAATGCTAACCTCCCCTGTTATTGTAATGGAGAGAGGTTAGCATGTTTTAGGGGCTATGATATAAAATGCTAACCTCCCCTGTTATTGTAATGGTGAGAGGTTAGCATGTTTTAGGGGCTATGATGTGTGATCTGTAACTTTCTCAAGCATTATTATTCAGGATTCATTCAGGATTATCCGTAACCACGGTAGCGTCCACATTCATGTAGAAATGTTACGAAACATATTCTATTCTCATTTTCACAATTAAAGTGACTCCAAAATGACACAATACATGATTTACCATTAGTTTCTATTGGGCAACCACAACAAACAGCCAATACATCCCACACGTTTATAGAGTCACAAGTGTGATGTAATGGTTGTGTGCCTGGTATATGGGACCAAATACCAAACGCTTGGCTACTTTAATACACAGTGGATGTGTCCCAATAATTTGGGTCCCCTAAAATGGGGGGGGGGGGGGCTGTGTACAAAAAGGGCTGTAATTTCTAAACGGTTCACCCGATATGGATGAAAATACCCTCAAATTAAAGCTGACAGTCTGACCTTTAACCTCATAGTCATTGTATCATTACAGTTTCTATACACACTGACTGACTCTCTTATTTGTGTAGGACTTTGCTACAGATGGTCTGGTGAATCTGGTTGGTGGATGCTGTGGAACGACTCCTGCACACATCAGGTGACCTGTCGTCTGCTCTGTCCTCTGACACTAGCTACATAGAACGGATATACTGTCTATACTGCTGTCTATAGATATAGGACTGATATACTGTCTATACTGCTGTCTATAGATATAGGACTGATATACTGTCTATACTGCTGTCTATAGATATAGGACTGATATACTGTCTATACTACTGTCTATAGATATAGGACTGATATACTGTCTATAGATATAGGACTGATATACTGTCTATACTACTGTCTATAGATATAGGACTGATATACTGTCTATACTGCTGTCTATAGATATAGGACTGATATACTGTCTATAGATATAGGACTGATATATTGTCTATAGATATAGGACTGATATACTGTCTATACTGCTGTCTATAGATATAGGACTGATATACTGTCTATAGATATAGGACTGATATACTGTCTATACTACTGTCTATAGATATAGGACTGATATACTGTCTATACTGCTGTCTATAGATATAGGACTGATATATTGTCTATAGATATAGGACTGATATACTGTCTATAGATATAGGACTGATATATTGTCTATAGATATAGGACTGATATATTGTCTATAGATATAGGACTGATATATTGTCTATAGATATAGGACTGATATAGTGTCTATACTGCTGTCTATAGATATAGGACTGATATATTGTCTATAGATATAGGACTGATATATTGTCTATAGACACAGGACTGATATAGTGTCTATACTGCTGTCTATAGATATAGGACTGATATACTGTCTATAGATATAGGACTGATATACTGTCTATACTGCTGTCTATAGATATAGGACTGATATACTGTCTATACTACTGTCTATAGATATAGGACTGATATACTGTCTATAGATATAGGACTGATATACTGTCTATACTACTGTCTATAGATATAGGACTGATATACTGTCTATACTGCTGTCTATAGATATAGGACTGATATACTGTCTATAGATATAGGACTGATATATTGTCTATAGATATAGGACTGATATATTGTCTATAGATATAGGACTGATATATTGTCTATAGATATAGGACTGATATATTGTCTATAGATATAGGACTGATATATTGTCTATACTGCTGTCTATAGATATAGGACTGATATACTGTCTATACTGCTGTCTATAGATATAGGACTGATATACTGTCTATAGATATAGGACTGATATACTGTCTATACTACTGTCTATAGATATAGGACTGATATACTGTCTATACTGCTGTCTATAGATATAGGACTGATATATTGTCTATAGATATAGGACTGATATACTGTCTATAGATATAGGACTGATATATTGTCTATACTGCTGTCTGTAGATATAGGACTGATATATTGTCTATACTGCTGTCTGTAGATATAGGACTGATATACTGTCTATACTACTGTCTATAGATATAGGACTGATATAGTGTCTATACTGCTGTCTATAGATATAGGACTGATATATTGTCTATAGATATAGGACTGATATATTGTCTATAGATATAGGACTGATATATTGTCTATACTGCTGTCTAGATATAGGACTGATATATTGTCTATAGATATAGGACTGATATACTGTCTATAGATATAGGACTGATATACTGTCTATAGATATAGGACTGATATATTGTCTATACTGCTGTCTGTAGATATAGGACTGATATATTGTCTATACTGCTGTCTGTAGATATAGGACTGATATACTGTCTATACTACTGTCTATAGATATAGGACTGATATAGTGTCTATACTGCTGTCTATAGATATAGGACTGATATATTGTCTATAGATATAGGACTGATATATTGTCTATAGATATAGGACTGATATATTGTCTATACTGCTGTCTAGATATAGGACTGATATATTGTCTATAGATATAGGACTGATATACTGTCTATAGATATAGGACTGATATACTGTCTATACTGCTGTCTGTAGATATAGGACTGATATATTGTCTATACTACTGTCTATAGATATAGGACTGATATATTGTCTATAGATATAGGACTGATATACTGTCTATACTGCTGTCTGTAGATATAGGACTGATATATTGTCTATACTACTGTCTATAGATATAGGACTGATATATTGTCTATAGACACAGGACTGATATAGTGTCTATACTGCTGTCTATAGATATAGGACTGATATATTGTCTATAGATATAGGACTGATATATTGTCTATAGATATAGGACTGATATATTGTCTATAGATATAGGACTGATATATTGTCTATAGATATAGGACTGATATATTGTCTATAGATATAGGACTGATATATTGTCTATAGATATAGACCTGATATATTGTCTATACTGCTGTCTATAGATATAGGACTGATATACTGTCTATACTGCTGTCTATAGATATAGGACTGATATATTGTCTATACTGCTGTCTATAGATATAGGACTGATATATTGTCTATAGATATAGGACTGATATATTGTCTATAGATATAGGACTGATATATTGTCTATAGATATAGGACTGATATATTGTCTATAGATATAGACCTGATATATTGTCTATAGATATAGGACTGATATATTGTCTATAGATAAATGATTGATATATTGTCTATACTGCTGTCTATAGATATAGGACTGATATATTGTCTATCGATATAGGACTGATATATTGTCTATACTGCTGTCTATAGATATAGGACTGATATATTGTCTATAGATATAGGACTGATATATTGTCTATAGATATAGACCTGATATATTGTCTATAGATATAGGACTGATATATTGTCTATAGATATAGGACTGATATATTGTCTATAGATATAGGACTGATATATTGTCTATACTGCTGTCTGTAGATATAGGACTGATATATTGTCTATACTGCTGTCTATAGATATAGACCTGATATATGGTCTATAGATATAGGACTGATATATTGTCTATACTGCTGTCTGTAGATATAGGACTGATATATTGTCTATACTGCTGTCTATAGATATAGACCTGATATATTGTCTATAGATATAGGACTGATATATTGTCTATAGATATAGACCTGATATATTGTCTATAGATATAGGACTGATATATTGTCTATAGATATAGGACTGATATATTGTGTATAGATATAGGACTGATAGATATGAAACTAATATACATCTCTCTCTGTGTGTTCAGGGCCATTGCTGAGAAAGTGAAGCACTGCCATCCCAGAGTGCCCCCTACTGACGTCTTTCAGGACTACATGCTACTCGCAGGTAGAACGACAAGTGTCTAGATGAGCTCTGTGTCCGTCCAGGCCGTTCCAGGGCTGGTATTTTATATAAAGCCTTGCAGAGTAGACGTGCTGATCTAGGATCAGTTCTGCCTTTTCTTTTTAATAGATAATAATGAATATAATGGTGTAGACCGGGAGGACCTGAATCTACAGTAGATCTGCTCTGAGATTTACCTTCTCAGTCACGGTAGCACTGATGAATTATCTCAGCAAACCACTGACGAGCTTTTCACCACAGCTTGAGCATGTTTTGTGCCACAGGTCTGGAGCCATTCAGGATCGGTCCGTACACTAATTTCGTCAACATCGGCGAGCGGTGCAATGTGGCTGGATCAAGGAAGTTCGCCAAGCTGATCATGTCGGGAAACTACGAGGTGAACCGTCTCTCCTTTTTATCCTCCTCGTGATACCACCCGAAATTAAAACTTTTTTGTGATTTAAATTTTTTAGTTAAGAGCAAATTCTTATTTTCAATGACGGCCTGGGAACAATGGGTTAACTGCCTGTTCAGGGGCAGAATGACTGATTTGTACCTTGTCAGCTCGGGGATTTGAACTTGCAACCTTCCGGTTACTAGTCCAACGGTCTAACCACTAGGCCCGGTCATTGTAGCTAGCAATATCTTATCTCCTACACCCATGTCTGGTGTACCAGGGCCATGTTCAGTAGGGCACACCGTATCAAAAACGATTTGAAACAAAAACTAAAAATCACTTATTGGACAAGTTCAGGTAGTTCCTCCCTGTTTCAGTCTTCTTGTGTTTGGTGCATATTGAACACAACCCTCTGACTGAACATGTTCTGTGTCCCTGTCTGTGAACCGGTCCCTGTCCCTGTCTGTGTCCCCGTCTGTGTCCCCGTCTGTGAACCGGTCCCTGTCCCTGTCTGTGTCCCGGTCTGTGTCCATGTTCTGTGTCCCCGTCTGTGAACCGGTCCCTGTCTGTGTCCCGGTCCCTGTCTGTGTCCCTGTCTGTGTCCCGGTCCCTGTCTGTGTCCCTGTCTGTGTCCCGGTCCCTGTCTGTGTCCCTGTCTGTGTCCCGGTCCCTGTCTGTGTCCCTGTCTGTGTCCCTGTCTGTGTCCCGGTCCCTGCCTGTCTCCAGGAGGCGTTGAGCATAGCTAAGACCCAGGTGGAGATGGGAGCCCAGGTGTTGGACATCAACATGGACGAGGGGATGTTGGAGGGTCCTGCCGCCATGGCCCGGTTCTGCTGTCTCATATCCTCCGAGCCTGACATCGCCAGGGTAGGAATCAACTGGACATTTCAAAAAGATAAGATACCTGCGTACTGTTGAATGCTTCCCGACGGTTAATCGTGTTTCTAAACCACTTCCTGTGATACTGTATCAGAGAGGTGATGTTACTATGTACTGAGCTACAGGAAGCTGAACCACGTTGTTGAAGTGCCTGGAGATGCAGGAAAACACTGTAAGAACAGAGTTCATCTATAGAAGAAGTCCTTTAGGCCTTTACTGAAGCTGAAGTTCACTTACCCAGCTCTCCTCGTTGTCCTCTTTATCCTCATCTCTCTCCTCCTCATTGTCCTCTTTATCCTCATCTCTCTCCTCTCCTAGGTACCTCTGTGTATAGACTCGTCTAACTTCCAGGTGTCCTCTCTCTCTCTCCTCTCCTAGGTACCTCTGTGTATAGACTCGTCTAACTTCCAGGTGTCCTCTCTCTCCTCTCTCTCTCCTCTCCTAGGTACCTCTGTGTATAGACTCGTCGAACTTCGAGGTGTCCTCTCTCTCTCCTCTCCTAGGTACCTCTGTGTATAGACTCGTCGAACTTCCAGGTGTCCTCTCTTTCCTCTCCTAGGTACCTCTGTGTATAGACTCGTCTAACTTCCAGGTGTCCTCTCTCTCCTCTCTCTCTCCTCTCCTAGGTACCTCTGTGTATAGACTCGTCTAACTTCCAGGTGTCCTCTCTCTCTCCTCGGTACCTCTGTGTATAGACTCGTCTAACTTCCAGGTGTCCTCTCTCTCTCCTCGGTACCTCTGTGTATAGACTCGTCTAACTTCCAGGTGTCCTCTCTCTCCTCTCCTAGGTACCTCTGTGTATAGACTCGTCGAACTTCGAGGTGATCAAGGCGGGGCTGAAGTGTTGTCAGGGGAAGTGTATCGTGAACAGCATCAGTCTGAAGGAAGGAGAAGAGGAGTTTCTCCAGAGGGCTACGACTGTCAGACGCTACGGGGCTGCCGTGGTGGTTATGGCCTTCGACGAGGAGGGTCAGGTGAGACTGTCAGACGCTACGGGGCTGCCGTGGTGGTTATGGCCTTCGACGAGGAGGGTCAGGTGAGACTGTCAGACGCTACGGGGCTGCCGTGGTGGTTATGGCCTTCGACGAGGAGGGTCAGGTGAGACTGTCAGACGCTGCGGGGCTGCCGTGGTGGTTATGGCCTTCAACGAGGAGGGTCAGGTGAGACTGTCAGACGCTACGGGGCTGCCGTGGTTGTTATGGCCTTCGACGAGGAGGGTCAGGTGAGACTCATGTAACAGTACTCGTCTTGCGTTGTGTACAATCAGTCATCGACACGGAACTCCAACTTGGTAGCACCAGTCATGTAGCTTTATTCTGATAAGAACGACACAAAATTGCACGTCATGCAATGCACGTCTCACCATCCAACTCTGCACTCACGCACTGTACAAAATATATGAAACCCCCCCCACCAGACACAGTAAGTTGCTAGCTAGTATTAGCTGTAATTCTCTACAACTAAATGCTTAACAACTATGCACCAAAAACCGCTGCATCTTATGTGTGATGTTCGAATAACATTTACAAACAATTTGATATAAATTGTACATTTAAATCATCACTTGGGAGTATAAAAATCACTTTTGATGTACAGTGCTTTGCAACCAACAATTACCGCTGGTTTGGTGCTTGTTCACTGGGACGATTCTAACTGGAACATCCCCCCTCGTAAGCAAGCTACGCAAACCAGCCAATAAGATGCCATGTTGAGTAGGTGAAGGCAAGACAAACTCAAACCAAAAACCCATTGGCTTAACAATAAAGTGGCAAGGGGAATCACCAATATAACCCTGTTACACTCAGACGCTACGGGGCTGCCGTGGTTGTTATGGCCTTCGACGAGGAGGGTCAGGTGAGACTCAGACGCTACGGGGCTGCCGTGGTTGTTATGGCCTTCGACGAGGAGGGTCAGGTGAGACTCAGACGCTGCGGGGCTGCCGTGGTTGTTATGGCCTTCGACGAGGAGGGTCAGGTGAGACTCAGACGCTACGGGGCTGCCGTGGTGGTTATGGCCTTCGACGAGGAGGGTCAGGTGAGACTGTCAGACGCTACGGGGCTGCCGTGGTTGTTATGGCCTTCGACGCGGAGGGTCAGGTGAGACTGAGACGCTACGGGGCTGCCGTGGTGGTTATGGCCTTCGACGAGGAGGGTCAGGTGAGACTGTCAGACGCTACGGGGCTGCCGTGGTTGTTATGGCCTTCGACGAGGAGGGTCAGGTGAGACTGTCAGACGCTACGGGGCTGCCGTGGTTGTTATGGCCTTCGACGAGGAGGGTCAGGTGAGACTGAGACGCTACGGGGCTGCCGTGGTGGTTATGGCCTTCGACGAGGAGGGTCAGGTGAGACTGAGACGCTACGGGGCTGCCGTGGTTGTTATGGCCTTCGACGAGGAGGGTCAGGTGAGACTCAGACGCTACGGGGCTGCCGTGGTTGTTATGGCCTTCGACGAGGAGGGTCAGGTGAGACTGTCAGACGCTACGGGGCTGCCGTGGTTGTTATGGCCTTCGACGAGGAGGGTCAGGTGAGACTCAGACTCTACGTGGCTGCCGTGGTTGTTATGGCCTTCGACGAGGAGGGTCAGGTGAGACTCAGACGCTACGGGGCTGCCGTGGTGGTTATGGCCTTCGACGAGGAGGGTCAGGTGAGACTGTCAGACGCTACGGGGCTGCCGTGGTTGTTATGGCCTTCGACGAGGAGGGTCAGGTGAGACTGAGACGCTACGGGGCTGCCGTGGTTGTTATGGCCTTCGACGAGGAGGGTCAGGTGAGACTGTCAGACGCTACGGGGCCCCCGTGGTGGTTATGGCCTTCGACGAGGAGGGTCAGGTGAGACTGTCAGACGCTGCGGGGCTGCCGTGGTGGTTATGGCCTTCGACGAGGAGGGTCAGGTGAGACTGTCAGACGCTGCGGGGCTGCCGTGGTTGTTATGGCCTTCGACGAGGAGGGTCAGGTGAGACTGAGACGCTACGGGGCTGCCGTGGTTGTTATGGCCTTCGACGAGGAGGGTCAGGTGAGACTGTCAGACGCTACGGGGCCCCCGTGGTGGTTATGGCCTTCGACGAGGAGGGTCAGGTGAGACTGTCAGACGCTGCGGGGCTGCCGTGGTGGTTATGGCCTTCGACGAGGAGGGTCAGGTGAGACTGTCAGACGCTGCGGGGCTGCCGTGGTGGTTATGGCCTTCGACGAGGAGGGTCAGGTGAGACTCAGACGCTACGGGGCTGCCGTGGTTGTTATGGCCTTCGACGAGGAGGGTCAGGTGAGACTCAGACGCTACGGGGCTGCCGTGGTTGTTATGGCCTTCGACGAGGAGGGTCAGGTGAGACTCAGACGCTACGGGGCTGCCGTGGTGGTTATGGCCTTCGACGAGGAGGGTCAGGTGAGACTGTCAGACGCTACGGGGCTGCCGTGGTTGTTATGGCCTTCGACGAGGAGGGTCAGGTGAGACTGAGACGCTACGGGGCTGCCGTGGTTGTTATGGCCTTCGACGAGGAGGGTCAGGTGAGACTGTCAGATGCTACGGGGCTGCCGTGGTGGTTATGGCCTTCGACGAGGAGGGTCAGGTGAGACTGTCAGACGCTACGGGGCTGCCGTGGTGGTTATGGCCTTCGACGAGGAGGGTCAGGTGAGACTGTCAGACGCTACGGGGCTGCCGTGGTGGTTATGGCCTTCGACGAGGAGGGTCAGGTGAGACTGTCAGACGCTGCGGGGCTGCCGTGGTTGTTATGGCCTTCGACGAGGAGGGTCAGGTGAGACTCAGACGCTACGGGGCTGCCGTGGTTGTTATGGCCTTCGACGAGGAGGGTCAGGTGAGACTGAGACGCTACGGGGCTGCCGTGGTTGTTATGGCCTTCGACGAGGAGGTTCAGGTGAGACTCAGACGCTACGGGGCTGCCGTGGTGGTTATGGCCTTCGACGAGGAGGGTCAGGTGAGACTGTCAGACGCTACGGGGCTGCCGTGGTGGTTATGGCCTTCGACGAGGAGGGTCAGGTGAGACTGTCAGACGCTACGGGGCTGCCGTGGTGGTTATGGACGAGGAGGGTCAGGTGAGACTGTCAGACGCTACGGGGCTGCCGTGGTGGTTATGGCCTTTGACGAGGAGGGTCAGGTGAGACTGTCAGACGCTACGGGGCCCCCGTGGTGGTTATGGCCTTCGACGAGGAGGGTCAGGTGAGACTGTCAGACGCTACGGGGCTGCCGTGGTGGTTATGGCCTTTGACGAGGAGGGTCAGGTGAGACTGTCAGACGCTACGGGGCCCCCGTGGTGGTTATGGCCTTCGACGAGGAGGGTCAGGTGAGACTGTCAGACGCTACGGGGCCCCCGTGGTGGTTATGGCCTTCTACGAGGAGGGTCAGGTGAGACTGTCAGACGCTACGGGGCCCCCGTGGTGGTTATGGCCTTCGACGAGGAGGGTCAGGTGAGACTGTCAGCTGGAAAGGAGAGAGGAATATGCAGTGGAAACAAACAGTATGTGAACCCTTCGGAAATACCTGGATTTATGTGTAAATTGGTCATCAAATTTGATCTGATCACAACAATAGACAAACACAGTGTGCTTAAATGAATAACACACAAATTATTGTATTTTTCTCGTCTATATAGAATACATAATTTAAACATTCACAGTGTAGGTTGGGAAAAGTATGTGAACCCCCCGAGGCTAATGACTTTTCCAAAAGCTAATTGGAGTCAGGAGTCAGCTAACCTGGAGTCCAATCAATGAGATGAGATTGGAGACGTTGGTTCCTTGTCCTATAAAAAACACTCACAATGTTAGTTTGCTGTCCACAAGAAGCATTGCCTGATGTGAACCAGGCCTCGAACAGAAGAGATCTCAGAAGACCTAAGGTGATTAATTGTTGACTTGCATAAAGCTGGAAAGGGTTACAAAAGTATCTCTAAAAGCCTTGACGTTCATCAGTCCACTAAGACAAATTGTCTATAAATGGAGAAAGTTCAGCACTGTTGCTACTCTCCCTAGGAGTGGCCGTCCTGCAAAGATGACTGCAAGAGCACAGGAGCAGAATGCTCAATGAGGTTAAGAAGAATCCTAGAGTGTCAGCTAAAGACTTACAGAAATCTCTGGAACATGCTAACATCTCTGTTGATGAGTAAAACACTAAACAAGAATGGTGTTCATGGGAGGACACCACAGAAGAAGACACTGCTGTCCAAAAAAAACATTGCTGCACGTCTGATGTTTGCTGAAGAGCACCTGGATGTTCCACAGCGCTACTGGCAGAATATTCTGTGGACAGATGGAACTACAGATGAGTCATTTGGAAGGAACACACATGGGGGAGAAAAAAAGTCACAGCACACCAACATCAACCTCATCCCAACTGTAAAGTTTGGTGGAGGGAGCGCTATGGTTTGGGGCTGCTTTGCTGCCTCAGGGCCTGGACTGCTTGCTATCATCAACGGAGAAATGAATTCCCAAGTTTATTATGACATTTTGCAGGAGAATGTAAGGCTATCTGTCTGCCAATTGAAGCTCAACAGAAGTTGGGTGATGCAACAGGACAACGACCCAAAACACAGAAATAAATCAACAACAGAAGACAAATACGCCTTCTGGAGTGGCCCAGTCAAGAGTCCTGACCTCAACCCGATTTGAGATGCTGTGGCAGGACCTCGAGAGCAGTTCACACCAGACATCCCAAGAATATTGCAGACCTGAAACAGTTTTGTAAAGAGCAATGGTCCAAAATTCCTCCTGACCGTTGTGCCGGTCAGAGAAAACGTTTGGTTGAGGTTATTGCTGCCAAAGGAGGGTCAACCAGTTATTAAATCCGAGGGTTCACATACTTTTCCCACCCTGCACTGTGAATGTTTACACGGTGTGTTCAATAAAGACATGAAAACATATAATTGTTTGTGTGTTATTAGTTTAAGCAGAGTGTGACAGAGAGGAGGAAGGCTGGGGAGCAGAGTGTGACAGAGAGGAGGAAGGCTGGGGAGCAGACTGTGACAGAGAGGAGGAAGGCTGGGGAGCAGACTGTGACAGAGAGGAGGAAGGCTGGGGAGCAGAGTGTGACAGAGAGGAGGAAGGCTGGGGAGCAGACTGTGACAGAGAGGAGGAAGGCTGGGGAGCAGACTGTGACAGAGAGGAGGAAGGCTGGGGAGCAGAGTGTGACAGAGAGGAGGAAGGCTGGGGAGCAGACTGTGACAGAGAGGAGGAAGGCTGGGGAGCAGACTGTGACAGAGAGGAGGAAGGCTGGGGAGCAGACTGTGACAGAGAGGAGGAAGGCTGGGGAGCAGACTGTGACAGAGAGGAGGAAGGCTGGGGAGCAGAGTGTGACAGAGAGGAGGAAGGCTGGGGAGCAGAGTGTGACAGAGAGGAGGAAGGCTGGGGAGCAGAGTGTGACAGAGAGGAGGAAGGCTGGGGAGCAGAGTGTGACAGAGAGGAGGAAGGCTGGGGAGCAGAGTGTGACAGAGAGGAGGAAGGCTGGGAGCAGACTGTGACAGAGAGGAGGAAGGCTGGGGAGCAGAGTGTGACAGAGAGGAGGAAGGCTGGGGAGCAGACTGTGACAGAGAGGAGGAAGGCTGGGGAGCAGAGTGTGACAGAGAGGAGGAAGGCTGGGGAGCAGACTGTGACAGAGAGGAGGAAGGCTGGGGAGCAGAGTGTGACAGAGAGGAGGAAGGCTGGGGAGCAGACTGTGACAGAGAGGAGGAAGGCTGGGGAGCAGACTGTGACAGAGAGGAGGAAGGCTGGGGAGCAGACTGTGACAGAGAGGAGGAAGGCTGGGGAGCAGACTGTGTTTGTCTATTATTGTGACCTAGATGAAGATCAGATCAAATTAATTTATGCAGAAATCCAGGTATTTCCGAAGGGTTCACATACTGTTTGTTGCCCCTGTACATTCCTAGAGGGGGGGGGGGGGGGGGGGGGCAGGATGTAAGTGGTAGGTGGGGTGGGGTTCCATCCTGTGCTGCTGTGGGTTATGGGTGCTTGGCAGACTGCAACACTTCTCCTACGACAGGGGTTTGGATCCCGTTACCTCATGGATTAAAGACCGGGAAACAACCAAGGCCTTGAAACAGCCTGTCTTCTCTGGTTTCCTACAGGCTACCGAGACAGAGCGCAAGGTCGACATCTGCAGCAGAGCCTATCGCCTCCTGGTAACTCAAGTGGGCTTTGACCCCAACGACATCATCTTTGACCCCAACATCCTGACCATCGGCACGGGCATGGAGGAACACAGCGAGTACGCCATCAACTTCATCAGAGCCACCAGGCTCATTAAGGTCAGTTGAGACCCGTGTCGTGTTTCTGCTAAACTCGGTCACTAACACTACTTCCTGTTGTCATGCTCCGGGGATTTCTCTGGGACTGTGTCGTCTTTCTGCTAAACTCGGTCACTAACACTACTTCCTGTTGTCACGCTCCGGGGATTTCTCTGGGACTGTGTCGTCTTTCTGCTAAACTCGGTCACTAACACTACTTCCTGTTGTCATGCTCCGGGGATTTCTCTGGGACTGTGTCGTCTTTCTGTATCCACACCAGTGGTGATGTTACAGCACCCAGCCCTCCAGGGTCTTCTGGGAAAGGAGATTACATCTCACCTCAGGGGGATTTCAAACAACGCGAATGGCAGTGTGGGCTTCCAGGCTGTACTGTTAATGACCCATACTGTGTTTTCTGTAGTCGTTACCTGGGGCCAGGATCAGTGGAGGCCTTGTTAATGACCCATACTGTGTTTTCTGTAGTCGTTACCTGGGGTCAGGATCAGTGGAGGCCTTGTTAATGACCCATACTGTGTTTTCTGTAGTCGTTACCTGGGGTCAGGATCAGTGGAGGCCTTGTTAATGACCCATACTGTGTTTTCTGTAGTCGTTACCTGGGGTCAGGATCAGTGGAGGCCTTGTTAATGACCCATACTGTGTTTTCTGTAGTCGTTACCTGGGGCCAGGATCAGTGGAGGCCTTGTTAATGACCCATACTGTGTTTTCTGTAGTCGTTACCTGGGGTCAGGATCAGTGGAGGCCTTGTTAATGACCCATACTGTGTTTTCTGTAGTCGTTACCTGGGGTCAGGATCAGTGGAGGCCTTGTTAATGACCCATACTGTGTTTTCTGTAGTCGTTACCTGGGGCCAGGATCAGTGGAGGCCTTGTTAATGACCCATACTGTGTTTTCTGTAGTCGTTACCTGGGGTCAGGATCAGTGGAGGCCTTGTTAATGACCCATACTGTGTTTTCTGTAGTCGTTACCTGGGGTCAGGATCAGTGGAGGCCTTGTTAATGACCCATACTGTGTTTTCTGTAGTCGTTACCTGGGGCCAGGATCAGTGGAGGCCTTGTTAATGACCCATACTGTGTTTTCTGTAGTCGTTACCTGGGGTCAGGATCAGTGGAGGCCTTGTTAATGACCCATACTGTGTTTTCTGTAGTCGTTACCTGGGGTCAGGATCAGTGGAGGCCTTGTTAATGACCCATACTGTGTTTTCTGTAGTCGTTACCTGGGGTCAGAATCAGTGGAGGCCTTGTTAATGACCCATACTGTGTTTTCTGTAGTCGTTACCTGGGGCCAGGATCAGTGGAGGCCTTGTTAATGACCCATACTGTGTTTTCTGTAGTCGTTACCTGGGGTCAGGATCAGTGGAGGCCTTGTTAATGACCCATACTGTGTTTTCTGTAGTCGTTACCTGGGGCCAGGATCAGTGGAGGCCTTGTTAATGACCCATACTGTGTTTTCTGTAGTCGTTACCTGGGGCCAGGATCAGTGGAGGCCTTGTTAATGACCCATACTGTGTTTTCTGTAGTCGTTACCTGGGGTCAGGATCAGTGGAGGCCTTGTTAATGACCCATACTGTGTTTTCTGTAGTCGTTACCTGGGGTCAGGATCAGTGGAGGCCTTGTTAATGACCCATACTGTGTTTTCTGTAGTCGTTACCTGGGGTCAGGATCAGTGGAGGCCTTGTTAATGACCCATACTGTGTTTTCTGTAGTCGTTACCTGGGGCCAGGATCAGTGGAGGCCTTGTTAATGACCCATACTGTGTTTTCCGTAGGAGTCGTTACCTGGGGTCAGGATCAGTGGAGGCCTTGTTAATGACCCATACTGTGTTTTCCGTAGGAGTCGTTACCTGGGGTCAGGATCAACCTGACCTTTTAACAGTGTATATAATATTGATATATATTCTGTACAGGAGTTGTTGCCTGGGGCCAGGATCAGTGGAGGCCTGTCCAACCTGTCCTTCTCCTTCAGAGGCATGGAGGTCATCAGAGAGGCCATGCATGGAGCCTTCCTCTACCACGCTATCAAGGTAGGTGGAGCCTTCCTCTACCTCGCTATCAAGGTAGGTTAAACCTTCCTCTACCTCGCCATCAAGGTAGAATGAACCTTCCTAAACTGCGCCGTCAAGGTAGGTTGAACGCTAGCTACCGGCCCTACTACGTTAGCCAGTGGCTATTGACATCTAGCCAGCTAGCGGCCCTACGACGTTAGCCAGTGGCTATCGACATCTAGCTAGCTACCGGCCCTACTACGTTAGCCAGTGGCTATCGACATCTAGCCAGCTACCGGCCCTAATACGTTAGCCAGTGGCTATCGACATCTAGCCAGCTAGCGGCCCTACTACGTTAGCCAGTGGCTATCGACATCTAGCCAGCTAGCGGCCCTACTACGTTAGCCAGTGGCTATCGACATCTAGCCAGCTAGCGGCCCTACTACGTTAGCCAGTGGCTATCGACATCTAGCCAGCTAGTGGCCCTACTACGTTAGCCAGTGGCTATCGACATCTAGCCAGCTAGCGGCCCTACTACGTTAGCCAGTGGCTATCGACATCTAGCTAGCTACCGGCCCTACTACGTTAGCCAGTGGCTATCGACATCTAGCCAGCTACCGGTCTTAATACGTTAGCCAGTGGCTATCGACATCTAGCCAGCTAGCGGCCCTACTACGTTAGCCAGTGGCTATCGACATCTAGCCAGCTAGCGGCCCTACTACGTTAGCCAGTGGCTATCGACATCTAGCCAGCTAGCGGCCCTACTACGTTAGCCAGTGGCTATCGACATCTAGCCAGCTAGCGGCCCTAATACGTTAGCCAGTGGCTATCGACGTCTAGCCAGCTAGCGGCCCTACTACGTTAGCCAGTGGCTATCGACGTCTAGCCAGCTAGCGGCCCTAATACGTTAGCCAGTGGCTATCGACGTCTAGCCAGCTAGCGGCCCTACTACGTTAGCCAGTGGCTATCGACGTCTAGCCAGCTAGCGGCCCTACTACGTTAGCCAGTGGCTATCGACGTCTAGCCAGCTACCGGTCTTAATACGTTAGCCAGTGGCTATCGACATCTAGCCAGCTAGCGGCCCTACTACGTTAGCCAGTGGCTATCGACATCTAGCCAGCTAGCGGCCCTACTACGTTAGCCAGTGGCTATCGACATCTAGCCAGCTAGCGGCCCTACTACGTTAGCCAGTGGCTATCGACATCTAGCCAGCTAGCGGCCCTAATACGTTAGCCAGTGGCTATCGACGTCTAGCCAGCTAGCGGCCCTACTACGTTAGCCAGTGGCTATCGACGTCTAGCCAGCTAGCGGCCCTACTACGTTAGCCAGTGGCTATCGACATCTAGCCAGCTAGTGGCCCTACTACGTTAGCCAGTGGCTATCGACATCTAGCCAGCTAGCGGCCCTACTACGTTAGCCAGTGGCTATCGACATCTAGCCAGCTAGCGGCCCTACTACGTTAGCCAGTGGCTATCGACATCTAGCCAGCTAGCGGCCCTACTACGTTAGCCAGTGGCTATCGACATCTAGCCAGTTAGCGGCCCTACTACGTTAGCCAGTGGCTATCGACATCTAGCCAGCTAGCGGCCCTACTACGTTAGCCAGTGGCTATCGACAGCTAACGGCCCTACTACGCTAGCCAGTGGCTATCGACATCTAGCCAGCTAGCGGCCCTACTACGTTAGCCAGTGGCTATCGACATCTAGCCAGCTAGCGGCCCTACTACGTTAGCCAGTGGCTATCGACATCTAGCCAGCTAGTGGCCCTACTACGTTAGCCAGTGGCTATCGACATCTAGCCAGCTAGCGGCCCTACTACGTTAGCCAGTGGCTATCGACATCTAGCCAGCTAGCGGCCCTACTACGTTAGCCAGTGGCTATCGACATCTAGCCAGCTAGCGGCCCTACTACGTTAGCCAGTGGCTATCGACATCTAGCCAGTTAGCGGCCCTACTACGTTAGCCAGTGGCTATCGACATCTAGCCAGCTAGCGGCCCTACTACGTTAGCCAGTGGCTATCGACAGCTAACGGCCCTACTACGCTAGCCAGTGGCTATCGACATCTAGCCAGCTAGCGGCCCTACTACGTTAGCCAGTGGCTATCGACATCTAGCCAGCTAGCGGCCCTACTACGTTAGCCAGTGGCTATCGACATCTAGCCAGCTAACGGCCCTACTACGTTAGCCAGTGGCTATCGACGTCTAGCCAGCTAGCGGCCCTACTACGTTAGCCAGTGGCTATCGACGTCTAGCCAGCTAGCGGCCCTACTACGTTAGCCAGTGGCTATCGACGTCTAGCCAGCTAGCGGCCCTACTACGTTAGCCAGTGGCTATCGACGTCTAGCCAGCTAGCGGCCCTAATACGTTAGCCAGTGGCTATCGGCATCTAGCCAGCTAGCGGCCCTACTACGTTAGCCAGTGGCTATCGACATCTAGCCAGCTAGTGGCCCTACTACGTTAGCCAGTGGCTATCGACATCTAGCCAGCTAGCGGCCCTACTACGTTAGCCAGTGGCTATCGACATCTAGCCAGCTAGCGGCCCTACTACGTTAGCCAGTGGCTATCGACAGCTAGCGGCCCTACTACGCTAGCCAGTGGCTATCGACATCTAGCCAGCTAGCGGCCCTACTACGTTAGCCAGTGGCTATCGACAGCTAGCGGCCCTACTACGCTAGCCAGTGGCTATCGACATCTAGCCAGCTAGCGGCCCTACTACGTTAGCCAGTGGCTATCGACATCTAGCCAGCTAGCGGCCCTACTACTATGTTAGCCAGTGGCTATCGACAGCTAGCGGCCCTACTACGTTAGCCAGTGGCTATCGACAGCTAGCGGCCCTACTACGTTAGCCAGTGGTTATCGACGTCTAGCCAGCTAGCGGCCCTACTACGTTATCCCTGCATGAGTAACCCTGTTGTCCTGCTGTCTCCTATAGGACGGTATGGACATGGGCATAGTGAACGCTGGCAGCCTGCCTGTCTATGATGATATCGACAAGGAGCTCCTGCTCATGTGTGAGAACCTTATCTGGAACAAAGACCCGGAGGCCACAGAGAAACTACTGCTGTACGCACAGGTATATGGTTTACACACTACAGTACATATCCTAGTATAACTTACTGTGCTTGTATACACAGGTATATGGTTTACACACTACAGTACATATCCTAGTATATCTTACTGTGCTTGTATACACCGGTACAGAGCCTTCGGGAAAGTATTCAGACCCCTGGACTTTTTCCACATTTTGTTACGTTACAGCCTTATTCTAAAATGGATTACATTGTTTTTCCCCCTCAGCAATCTACACACAATACACATTAATGACATCACAATACCCCGTAATGACATCACAATACCCCATAATGACATCACAATACCCCATAATGACATCACAATACCCCATAATGACATCACACTATCCCATAATGACATCACAATACCCCATAATGACATCACAATACCCCATAATGACATCACACTATCCCATAATGAAAAAGTAAAAATGTTTTTTTTTAGAAATGTTGGCAATTTTGTTAAACAGCAATACCTTATTTACATAAGTATTCAGACCCTTTGCTTTGAGACTCTAAATTGAGTTCAGGTGCATCCTGTTTCCATTGATCATCCTTGAGATGTTTCTACAACTTGATTGGAGTCCACCTGTGGTAAATTCAATTGATTGGACATGATTTAGAAAGGCACACACCTGTCTATAAAGCGTCCCACAGTTGACAGTGAATGTCAGAGCAAAAACCAAGCCATGAGGTCGAAGGAATTGTCTGTAGAGCTCCGAGACAGGATTGTATCGAGGCACAGATCTGGGGAAGGGTACCAAAACATTTCTGCAGCATTGAAGGTCCCCAAGAACACAGAAGTTTGAAACCACCAAGACACTGAAGGTCCCCAAGAACAGGGGCGTCATCATTCTTAAAAGGAAGCCGTTTGGAACCAACTTGGCCGCCCGGCCAAACTGAGCAATCGGGGGAGAAGGGCCTTGGTCAGGGAGGGGACCAAGAAACTGACAGAGCTCCAGAGTTCCTCTGTGGAGATGGGAGAACCTTCCAGAAGGACAACCATCCCTGTAGCACTCCACCAATCAGGCCTTTATGGTAGAGTGGCCAGATGGAAGCCACTCCTCAGTAAAAGGCACATGACAGCCCACTAGGAGTTTGCCAAAAGGCACCTAAAGACTCTCAGACCATGAGAAACAAGTGTCTCTGGTCTGATGAAACCAAGATTGAACTCTTTGGACTGAATGCCAAGCGTCACGTCTGGAGGAAACCTGGCACCATCCCTACAGTGAAGCATGGTGGTGGTAGCATCATACTGTGGGGATGTTTTTCAACAGCAGGGACTGGGAGACTAGTCAGGATCGAGGGAAATATGAAACGGAGCATATTCTGTATGAACAGGTGCATACTGGTCCACCTGGTCAACACAGTACATATTCTGCTGTATAAACAGGTACATACTGGTCCACCTGGTTAACACAGTACATATTCTGCTGTATAAACAGGTACATACTGGTCCACCTGGTTAACACAGTACATATTCTGCTGTATAAACAGGTACATACTGGTCCACCTGGTTAACACAGTACATATTCTGCTGTATAAACAGGTACATACTGGTCCACCTGGTTAACACAGTACACATTCTGTATAAACAGGTACATACTGGTCCACCTGGTTAACACAGTACATATTCTGTATAAACAGGTACATACTGGTCCACCTGGTTAACACAGTACATATTCTGTATAAACAGGTACATACTGGTCCACCTGGTTAACACAGTACATATTCTGCTGTATAAACAGGTACATACTGGTCCACCGTATAAACAGGTACATACTGGTCCACCTGGTTAACACAGTACATATTCTGCTGTATAAACAGGTACATACTGGTCCACCTGGTTAACACAGTACATGTCCTGTAACCCTGTGGCTGTATGTCTCTGCTCGCTGGGGTTACCTGATCCCTAGTACAGTGTACTAGATCCCCTCTGAAGACAATCCTGTCGTTTTCAGAGCTGTGCCAAAGGAGGGAAGAAGGTGGTCCAGACGGATGAGTGGCGAGAGGGAACAGTGGAGGAGAGGCTGGAGTATGGGCTCATCAAGGTTAGTATAGTATGGGCTCATCAAGGTTAGTATGGTATGGGCTCATCAAGGTTAGTATGGTATGGGCTCATCAAGGTTAGTATAGTATGGGCTCATCAAGGTTAGTAGGAGAGTGGCTATAGTATGGGCTCATCAAGGTTAGTATAGTATGGGTTCATCAAGGTTAGTATAGTATGGGCTCATCAAGGTTAGTATGGTATGGGCTCATCAAGGTTAGTATGGTATGGGCTCATCAAGGTTAGTATAGTATGGGCTCATCAAGGTTAGTAGGAGAGTGGATATAGTATGGGCTCATCAAGGTTAGTATAGTATGGGCTCATCAAGGTTAGTATAGTATGGGTTCATCAAGGTTAGTATAGTATGGGCTCATCAAGGTTAGTAGGAGAGTGGCTATAGTATGGGCTCATCAAGGTTAGTATAGTATGGGCTCATCAAGGTTAGTATAGTATGGGTTCATCAAGGTTAGTATAGTATGGGTTCATCAAGGTTAGTATAGTATGGGCTCATCAAGGTTAGTAGGAGAGTGGCTATAGTATGGGCTCATCAAGGTTAGTATAGTATGGGCTCATCAAGGTTAGTAGGAGAGAGTCTGGAGTATGGGCTCATCAAGGTTAGTAGGAGAGAGTCTGGGCTCATCAAGGTTAGTATAGTATGGGCTCATCAAGGTTAGTATGGTATGGGCTCATCAAGGTTAGTATAGTATGGGCTCATCAAGGTTAGTATAGTATGGGCTCATCAAGGTTAGTATAGTATGGGCTCATCAAGGTTAGTGGCATGCAGGTACCACGTTATTGTCCCTCTCTCTACTGATCATATACTGCAGGGACCAAGCTATTTTCAGGTATGTCTAGAAAAATGGTTCTGGTCAAAACTGTACAGATACATTTATGGTACAAATCTCTCTCTTTCTCCATCACAATTGCTATCAATATTCCTTCTCTGTCTCTCTCGCTCTTTCCAGGGTATAGATAAGTATGTGGTAGAGGACACAGAGGAGGCGAGGTCCCAGGCTGAGCTCTATCCGAGGCCCCTACACGTCATCGAGGGGCCTCTGATGAACGGCATGAAGGTGGTGGGAGACCTGTTTGGAGCTGGGAAGATGTTCCTACCTCAGGTGAGGGGGAAGATATGGAGGAGAGGAGAGGAGAGGGAGATCCTCAGGTAGGGGGGGAAGAGAGATCCTCAGGTAGGGGGGGGGAGAGAGATCCTCAGGTAGGGGGGGGAGAGAGATCCTCAGGTAGGGGGGGAAGAGAGATCCTCAGGTAGGGGGGGGAAGAGAGATCCTCAGGTAGGGGGGGAAGAGAGATCCTCAGGTAGGGGGGGAAGAGAGATCCTCAGGTAGGGGGGGAAGAGATATCCTCAGGTAGGGGGGGAAGAGATATCCTCAGGTAGGGGGGGGAAGAGATATCCTCAGGTAGGGGGGGAAGAGATATCCTCAGGTAGGGGGGGAAGAGAGAGATCCTCAGGTAGGGGGGGAAGAGAGAGATCCTCAGGTAGGGGGGGAAGAGAGAGATCCTCAGGTAGGGGGGGAAGAGAGAGATCCTCAGGTAGGGGGGGAAGAGAGAGATCCTCAGGTAGGGGGGGAAGAGAGAGATCCTCAGGTAGGGGGGGAAGAGAGAGATCCTCAGGTAGGGGGGGAAGAGAGAGATCCTCAGGTAGGGGGGGAAGAGAGAGATCCTCAGGTAGGGGGGGAAGAGAGAGATCCTCAGGTAGGGGGGGAAGAGAGATCCTCAGGTAGGGGGGGAAGAGATATCCTCAGGTAGGGGGGAAAGAGATATCCTCAGGTGGGGGGGAAGAGATATCCTCAGGTAGGGGGGGAAGAGATATCCTCAGGTAGGGGGGGAAGAGAGAGATCCTCAGGTAGGGGGGGAAGAGAGAGATCCTCAGGTAGGGGGGGAAGAGAGATATCCTCAGGTAGGGGGGGAAGAGAGATATCCTCAGGTAGGGGGGGAAGATATGGAGGAGAGGAGAGAGAGAGATAGAGAGTGGGGGGTGAAGAGAGATCCTCAGGTAGGGGGGGAAGAGAGAGATCCTCAGGTAGGGGGGGAAGAGAGAGATCCTCAGGTAGGGGGGGAAGAGAGAGATCCTCAGGTAGGGGGGGGAAGAGAGAGATCCTCAGGTAGGGGGGGGAGAGAGATCCTCAGGTGGGGGGGGGAGAGAGAGATCCTCAGGTAGGGGGGGGGGGGAGATATCCTTAGGTGGGGGGGAGATGTCCTCAGGTAGGGGGGGAAGAGAGATATCCTCAGGTAGGGGGGGAAGGTATGGAGGAGAGGAGATGAGAGAGAGATAGAGAGTGGGGGGAGAAGAGAGATCCTCAGGTAGGGGGGGAAGAGAGAGATCCTCAGGTAGGGGGGGAAGAGAGAGATCCTCAGGTAGGGGGGGAAGAGAGATCCTCAGGTAGGGGGGGAAGAGAGAGATCCTCAGGTGGGGGGGGAAGAGAGAGATCCTCAGGTGGGGGGGGGAAGAAAGAGATCCTCAGGTGGGGGGGAAGAGAGATCCTCAGGTAGGGGGGGAAGAGAGATCCTCAGGTAGGGGGGGAAGAGAGAGATCCTCAGGTAGGGGGGGAAGAGAGAGATCCTCAGGTAGGGGGGGAAGAGAGAGATCCTCAGGTAGGGGGGGAAGAGAGAGATCCTCAGGTAGGGGGGGAAGAGAGAGATCCTCAGGTAGGGGGGGAAGAGAGAGATCCTCAGGTAGGGGGGGAAGAGATATCCTCAGGTAGGGGGGGAAGAGAGAGATCCTCAGGTAGGGGGGGAAGAGAGAGATCCTCAGGTAGGGGGGGGGAGAGAGAGATCCTCAGGTAGGGGGGGAAGAGAGATCCTCAGGTAGGGGGGAAAGAGATATCCTCAGGTGGGGGGAAGAGATATCCTCAGGTAGGGGGGGAAGAGATATCCTCAGGTAGGGGGGGGAAGAGAGAGATCCTCAGGTAGGGGGGGAAGAGAGAGATCCTCAGGTAGGGGGGGAAGAGAGAGATCCTCAGGTAGGGGGGGAAGAGAGAGATCCTCAGGTAGGGGGGGAAGAGAGAGATCCTCAGGTAGGGGGGGAAGAGAGAGATCCTCAGGTAGGGGGGGGGGAGATATCCTTAGGTAGGGGGGGAGAGATATCCTCAGGTAGGGGGGGAAGAGAGATATCCTCAGGTAGGGGGGGAAGATATGGAGGAGAGGAGAGAGAGAGATAGAGAGTGGGGGGCGAAGAGAGATCCTCAGGTAGGGGGGGAAGAGAGAGATCCTCAGGTAGGGGGGGAAGAGAGAGATCCTCAGGTAGGGGGGGAAGAGAGAGATCCTCAGGTAGGGGGGGGGGAGAGAGATCCTCAGGTGGGGGGGGAAGAGAGAGATCCTCAGGTAGGGGGGGGGGGAGAGATATCCTTAGGTGGGGGGGGGAGATATCCTCAGGTAGGGGGGGAAGAGAGATATCCTCAGGTAGGGGGGGAAGATATGGAGGAGAGGAGAGGAGAGAGAGATAGAGAGTGGGGGGAGAAGAGAGATCCTCAGGTAGGGGGGGAAGAGAGAGATCCTCAGGTAGGGGGGGAAGAGAGAGATCCTCAGGTAGGGGGGAAGAGAGATCCTCAGGTAGGGGGGGAAGAGAGAGATCCTCAGGTGGGGGGGGGAAGAGAGAGATCCTCAGGTAGGGGGGGAAGAGAGAGATCCTCAGGTAGGGGGGGAAGAGAGAGATCCTCAGGTAGGGGGGGAAGAGAGATCCTCAGGTAGGGGGGGAAGAGAGAGATCCTCAGGTAGGGGGGGAAGAGAGAGATCCTCAGGTGGGGGGGAAGAGAGAGATCCTCAGGTAGGGGGGGAAGAGAGAGATCCTCAGGTAGGGGGGGAAGAGATCAGGTAGGGGGGAAGAGATATCCTCAGGTAGGGGGGGAAGAGAGAGATCCTCAGGTAGGGGGGAAGAGATCAGGTAGGGGGGGAAGAGAGAGATCCTCAGGTAGGGGGGAAGAGATATCCTCAGGTAGGGGGGGAAGAGATATCCTCAGGTAGGGGGGGGGAAGAGATATCCTCAGGTAGGGGGGGGGAAGAGATATCCTCAGGTAGGGGGGGGGGGAGAGATATCCTCAGGTAGGGGGGGGGGAGAGATATCCTCAGGTAGGGGGGGAAGAGATATCCTCAGGTAGGGAGGGGGAAGAGATATCCTCAGGTAGGGGGGGGTAGAGATATCCTCAGGTAGGGGGGGTAGAGATATCCTCAGGTAGGGGGGGAAGAGATATCCTCAGGTAGGGAGGGGGAAGAGATATCCTCAGGTAGGGGGGGAAGAGATCACAGAGGAGATACTATAAGAGGTTTCTATTCTTCTCATGATCCGGTGTGTGCGTGCGCGCGCGTGTGTGTAACAGGTGATAAAATCTGCACGTGTGATGAAGAAGGCTGTCGCCCACCTGATCCCCTTCATGGAGAAGGAGAGAGAGGCCATGCTACTGGCATCAGGATCAGTAGAGGAGATTGTGAGTCTGTCTCTCTACCTGCCTTGTCCGTCTCTCTCTACAGTCTGTTTCTGTCTCCCCATCTCATCACATCTCTCCTCTACATTAATACCGAGGAGGTTTCTCATCGTCAACACGTTTAACATCATAGTGAAGGGACTGATTCATCACAGCTCTACAGTAATGATCTATACCCCCCCCCCCCTGTTAGGACCCCTACCAGGGCACCATAGTGAAGGGACTGATTCATCACAGCTCTACAGTAATGATCTACACCCCCCCCCCCCCTGTTAGGACCCCTACCAGGGCACCATAGTGTCACAGTGAAGGGACTGATTCATCACAGCTCTACAGTAATGATCTATACCCCCCCCCCCCTGTTAGGACCCCTACCAGGGCACCATAGTGTCACAGTGAAGGGACTGATTCATCACAGCTCTACAGTAATGATCTATACCCCCCCCCCCCTGTTAGGACCCCTACCAGGGCACCACAGTGAAGGGACTGATTCACCACAGCTCTACAGTAATGATCTATACCCCCCCTGTTAGGACCCCTACCAGGGCACCATAGTGTCACAGTGAAGGGACTGATTCATCACAGCTCTACAGTAATGATCTATACCCCCCCCCCCCCTGTTAGGACCCCTACCAGGGCACCATAGTGTCACAGTGAAGGGACTGATTCATCACAGCTCTACAGTAATGATCTATACCCCCCCCCTGTTAGGACCCCTACCAGGGCACCACAGTGAAGGGACTGATTCACCACAGCTCTACAGTAATGATCTATACCCCCCCTGTTAGGACCCCTACCAGGGCACCATAGTGTTGGCCACAGTGAAGGGAGACGTCCACGACATCGGAAAGAACATTGTAGGAGTGGTGCTGGGCTGCAACAACTTCAGGTAGGGGCGTGTTCTGTTCTGTTGTTCTGTTGTGTTCTCTGCAACAACTTCAGGTAGGGGCGTGTTCTGTTCTGTTGTTCTGTTGTGTTCTCTGCAACAACTTCAGGTAGGGGCGTGTTCTGTTCTGTTGTTCTGTTGTGTTCTCTGCAACAACTTCAGGTAGGGGCGTGTTCTGTTCTGTTGTTCTGTTGTGTTCTCTGCAACAACTTCAGGTAGGGGCGTGTTCTGTTGTTGTATTTAGTTGTACATATTGTCCACATTGACTCTGTACCGGTACCCCCTGTATATAGCCTCCACATTGACTCTGTACCAGTACCCCTGTATATAGTCTCCACATTGACTCTGTACCGGTACCCCCTGTATATAGTCTCCACATTGACTCTGTACCGGTACCCCCTGTATATAGCCTCCACATTGATTCTGTACCGGTACCCCCTGTATATAGCCTCCACATTGACTCTGTACTGGTACCCCCTGTATATAGCCTCCACATTGACTCTGTACCGGTACCCCCTGTATATAGCCTCCACATTGACTCTGTACTGGTACCCCCTGTATATAGCCTCCACATTGACTCTGTACCGGTACCCCCTGTATATAGCCTCCACATTGACTCTGTTCCAGTACCCCCTGTATATAGTCTCCACATTGATTCTGTACCGGTACCCCCTGTATATAGTCTCCACATTGATTCTGTACCGGTACCCCCTGTATATAGCCTCCACATTGACTCTGTACCGGTACCCCCTGTATATAGCCTCCACATTGACTCTGTACCGGTACCCCCTGTATAGATTCTCCACATTGACTCTGTACCGGTACCCCCTGTATATAGCCTCCACATTGACTCTGTACCAGTACCCCCTGTATAGATTCTCCACATTGACTCTGTACCGGTACCCCCTGTATATAGCCTCCACATTGACTCTGTACCGGTACCCCCTGTATATAGCCTCCACATTGACTCTGTACTGGTACCCCCTGTATATAGCCTCCACATTGACTCTGTACCGGTACCCCCAGTATATAGCCTCCACATTGACTCTGTACCGGTACCCCCTGTATATAGCCTCCACATTGACTCTGTTCCAGTACCCCCTGTATATAGTCTCCACATTGACTCTGTACCGGTACCCCCTGTATATAGCCTCCACATTGACTCTGTACCGGTACCCCCTGTATATAGCCTCCACATTGACTCTGTACCGGTACCCCCTGTATATAGCCTCCACATTGACTCAGTACCAGTACCCCCTGTATATAGCCTCCACATTGACTCTGTACCGGTACCCCCTGTATATAGCCTCCACATTGACTCTGTACCGGTACCCCCTGTATATAGTCTCCACATTGACTCTGTACCGGTACCCCCTGTATATAGCCTCCACATTGACTCTGTACCGGTACCCCCTGTATATAGCCTCCACATTGACTCTGTACCGGTACCCCCTGTATATAGCCTCCACATTGACTCTGTACCGGTACCCCCTGTATATAGCTTCCACATTGACTCTGTACCAGTACCCCCTGTATATAGCCTCCACATTGACTCTGTACCGGTACCCCCTGTATATAGCCTCACTATTGACTCTGTACCGGTACCCCCTGTATATAGCCTCCACATTGACTCTGTACCGGTACCCCCTGTATATAGCCTCCACATTGACTCTGTACCGGTACCCCCTGTATATAGCCTCCACATTGACTCTGTACCGGTACCCCCTGTATATAGCCTCCACATTGACTCTGTACCAGTACCCCCTGTATATAGCCTCCACATTGACTCTGTACCGGTACCCCCTGTATATAGTCTCCACATTGACTCTGTACCATAATACCCTGTATATAGCCTCCACATTGACTCTGTGCCGGTACCCCCTGTATATAGCCTCCACATTGACTCTGTACCGGTACCCCCTGTATATAGCCTCCACATTGACTCTGTACCGGTACCCCCTGTATATAACATCTACTAAGGTCTACTACACCTGTTGTATTCAGCATTTCACTGTGAGGTCTACTACACCTGTTGTATTCAGCATTTCACTGTAAGGTCTACTACACCTGTTGTATTCAGCATTTCACTGTGAGGTCTACTACACCTGTTGTATTCAGCATTTCACTGTAAGGTCTACTACACCTGTTGCATTCAGCATTTCACTGTAAGGTCTACTACACCTGTTGTATTCAGCATTTCACTGTACGGTCTACTACACCCGTTGTATTCAGCATTTCACTGTGAGGTCTAATACACCTGTTGTATTCAGCATATCACTGTAAGGTCTACTACACCTGTTGTATTCGGGCGCATGTGACTAATACAATTTGATTTGATTGGTTCCTATACCTTTCCATAACCTTGTCCTAACCCCGTTCGGTTTCCTTCTCCCAGAGTGATCGATCTGGGGGTCATGATTCCATGCGACAGGATATTGAGGGAAGCCATCGACTGCAAAGCAGGTGTGTTGACATGAACCTTGTGGCTTATCAGTTCCACTGTACTGTAGCTCTGCTTTAATCAATAGGATTAACCTGGTCCCAGATCAGTCTGGGCTGTCTGACGGGGTGGCACTAGGACAGTAAGTGGTGATTAACCTGGTCCCAGATCAGTCTGGGCTGTCTGACGGGGTGGCACTAGGACAGTAAGTGGTGAATAACCTGGTCCCAGATCAGTCTGGGCTGTCTGACGGGGTGGCACTAGGAGGTGATTAACCTGGTCCCAGATCAGTTTGGGCTGTCTGACGGGGCAGCACTAGGAGGTGATTAACCTGGTCCCAGATCAGTTTGGGCTGTCTGACGGGGTGGCACTAGGAGGTGATTAACCTGGTTCCAGAACAGTTTGGGCTGTCTGACGGGGCAGCACTAGGAGGTGATTAACCTGGTCCCAGATCAGTTTGGGCTGTCTTGCCAACTGCTTGGAGGTGGAGTTGGCTATAAACCTCAGACAGATCTGGGACCAGGCTAGAGAAGGAGTAGGATTGGTTGGAGTTGGCTATAAACCACAGACAGATCTGGGACCAGGCTAGAGAAGGAGTAGGATTGGTTGGAGTTGGCTATAAACCTCAGACAGATCTGGGACCAGGCTAGAGAAGGAGTAGGTCTGGTTGGAGTTGGCTATAAACCACAGACAGACCTGGGACCAGGCTAGAGAAGGAGTAGGATTGGTTGGAGTTGGCTATAAACCACAGACAGATCTGGGACCAGGCTAGAGAAGGAGTAGGATTGGTTGGAGTTGGCTATAAACCTCAGACAGACCTGGGACCAGGCTAGAGAAGGAGTAGGATTGGTTGGAGTTGGCTATAAACCACAGACAGATCTGGGACCAGGCTAGAGAAGGAGTAGGATTGGTTGGAGTTGGCTATAAACCTCAGACAGATCTGGGACCAGGCTAGAGAAGGAGTAGGATTGGTTGGAGTTGGCTATAAACCACAGACAGATCTGGGACCAGGCTAGAGAAGGAGTAGGATTGGTTGGAGTTGGCTATAAACCACAGACAGACCTGGGACCAGGCTAGAGAAGGAGTAGGATTGGGACTGAAATCAGAGATGGAATGAGTGAACTGCTCTTTGAGAAGTAGTCCCTCCAGCTGAACTTCCTGTGTATCCCTCCGCCCTACAGACATCATCGGTCTGTCTGGCCTCATCACGCCCTCACTGGATGAGATGATCTACGTTGCCAAGGAGATGGAGCGGCTTGGGATGAAGACCCCACTGCTGATCGGAGGGGCCACCACCTCCAAGTAAGACACACAGACACCATGACCTTTCAACTCGCTACTTCCTGGCCCCTTGTTGACCCTGTGTCTGATGTGATGCGTCTCTCAACACACACCGTCATTATCTTCACCGTGACCTTTCACCTCGCTACTTCCTGGCCCTGTGTCTGATGTGATGCCTCTGTGTGTAACAGGACCCACACGGCAGTGAAGATCGCTCCCCGTTACAGCTGTCCTGTGGTGCATGTTCTGGATGCTTCCAGGAGTGTGGTGGTGGTACGTACACTGACTAGACACTACACTGACTAGACACTACACTTCCTGTTCTCACTTAGTACAGCCCACACTACACTGACTAGACGCACTACACTTCCTGTTCTCACTTAGTACAGCCTACACTACACTGACTAGACACACTACACTTCCTGTTCTCACTTAGTACAGCCCGCACTACACTGAATAGACACACTGCACTGACTAGACACTACACTTCCTGTTCTCACTTAGTACAGCCCACACTACACTGACTAGACACTACACTTCCTGTTATCACTTAGTACAGCCCACACTACACTGACTAGACGCACTACACTTCCTGTTCTCACTTAGTACAGCCCACACTACACCGACTAGACACACTACACTTCCTGTTCTCACTTAGTACAGCCCACACTACACTTCCTGTCAGTAGATACTGTAGTCCTCACTTAGTACAGCCCACACTACACTTCCTGTCAGTAGTTGCTGTGGTCCTCACTTACTACAGCTCACACTACACTTCCTGTCAGTAGATACTGTAGTCCTCACTTAGTATAGCCCACACTACACTTCCTGTCAGTAGATGCTGTGGTCCTCACTTAGTACAGCCCACACTACACTTCCTGTCAGTAGATGCTGTGGTCCTCACCTAGGAAGTGTAGTGTGGGCTGTACTAAGTGAGGACCACAGCATCTACTGACAGGAAGTGTAGTGTGGGCTGTACTAAGTGAGGACCACAGCATCTACTGACAGGAAGTGTAGTGTGGGCTGTACTAAGTGAGGACCACAGCATCTACTGACAGGAAGTGTAGTGTGGGCTGTACTAAGTGAGGACTACAGTATCTACTGACAGGAAGTGTAGTGTGGGCTGTACTAAGTGAGAACAGGAAGTGTAGTGTGTCTAGTCGGTGTAGTGTGGGCTGTACTAAGTGAGAACAGGAAGTGTAGTGTCTAGTCAGTGTAGTGTGGGCTGTACTAAGTGAGAAGTGAGAAGTGTTGTCTCTGTCAGTGTCCCCCGTGTTGTTGTCTCTGTCAGTGTCCTCCGTGTTGTCTCTGTCAGTGTCCTCTGTGTTGTTGTCTCTGTCAGTGTCCTCTGTGTTGTTGTCTCTGTCAGTGTCCTCCGTGTTGTTGTCTCTGTCAGTGTCCTCTGTGTTGTCTCTGTCAGTGTCCTCCGTGTTGTTGTCTCTGTCAGTGTCCTCTGTGTTGTTGTCTCTGTCAGTGTCCTCTGTGTTGTTGTCTCTGTCAGTGTCCTCCGTGTTGTCTCTGTCAGTGTCCTCCGTGTTGTTGTCTCTCCAGTGTTCCCAGCTGCTAGATGAGCCTCCTTGTTGTTGTCTCTCCAGTGTCCTCCGTGTTGTTGTCTCTCCAGTGTCCTCCGTGTTGTTGTCTCTCCAGTGTTCCCAGCTGCTAGATGAGCCTCCTTGTTGTTGTCTCTCCAGTGTCCTCCGTGTTGTTGTCTCTTCAGTGTCCTCTGTGTTGTTGTCTCTCCAGTGTCCTCCGTGTTGTTGTCTCTCCAGTGTCCTCCGTGTTGTTGTCTCTCCAGTGTCCTCTGTGTTGTTGTCTCTCCAGTGTCCTCTGTGTTGTTGTCTCTCCAGTGTCCTCTGTGTTGTTGTCTCTCCAGTGTCCTCTGTGTTGTTGTCTCTCCAGTGTCCTCTGTGTTGTTGTCTCTCCAGTGTCCTCCGTGTTGTTGTCTCTCCAGTGTCCTCTGTGTTGTTGTCTCTCCAGTGTCCTCTGTGTTGTTGTTTCTCCAGTGTCCTCTGTGTTGTTGTCTCTCCAGTGTCCTCTGTGTTGTTGTCTCTCCAGTGTCCTCTGTGTTGTTGTCTCTCCAGTGTTCCCAGCTGCTAGATGAGCCTCCTTGTTGTTGTCTCTCCAGTGTCCTCCGTGTTGTTGTCTCTCCAGTGTCCTCTGTGTTGTTGTCGTCTCTCCAGTGTCCTCTGTGTTGTTGTCTCTCCAGTGTCCTCTGTGTTGTTGTCTCTCCAGTGTCCTCTGTGTTGTTGTCTCTCCAGTGTCCTCTGTGTTGTTGTCTCTCCAGTGTCCTCTGTGTTGTTGTCTCTCCAGTGTCCTCTGTGTTGTTGTCTCTCCAGTGTCCTCCGTGTTGTTGTCTCTCCAGTGTCCTCTGTGTTGTTGTCTCTCCAGTGTCCTCCTTGTTGTTGTCTCTCCAGTGTCCTCTGTGTTGTCTCTCCAGTGTCCTCTGTGTTGTTGTCTCTCCAGTGTCCTCCGTGTTGTTGTCTCTCCAGTGTCCTCTGTGTTGTTGTCTCTCCAGTGTCCTCCGTGTTGTTGTCTCTCCAGTGTCCTCTGTGTTGTTGTCTCTCCAGTGTCCTCCGTGTTGTTGTCTCTCCAGTGTCCTCTGTGTTGTCTCTCCAGTGTCCTCTGTGTTGTTGTCTCTCCAGTGTCCTCTGTGTTGTTGTCTCTCCAGTGTCCTCTGTGTTGTTGTCTCTCCAGTGTCCTCCTTGTTGTTGTCTCTCCAGTGTCCTCTGTGTTGTTGTCTCTCCAGTGTCCTCTGTGTTGTTGTCTCTCCAGTGTCCTCTGTGTTGTTGTCTCTCCAGTGTCCTCTGTGTTGTTGTCTCTCCAGTGTCCTCTGTGTTGTTGTCTCTCCAGTGTCCTCTGTGTTGTCTCTCCAGTGTCCTCTGTGTTGTTTCTCCAGTGTCCTCTGTGTTGTTGTCTCTCCAGTGTCCTCTGTGTTGTTGTCTCTCCAGTGTCCTCTGTGTTGTTGTCTCTCCAGTGTCCTCTGTGTTGTTGTCTCTCCAGTGTCCTCTGTGTTGTTGTCTCTCCAGTGTCCTCTGTGTTGTTGTCTCTCCAGTGTCCTCTGTGTTGTTGTCTCTCCAGTGTCCTCTGTGTTGTCTCTCCAGTGTCCTCTGTGTTGTCTCTCCAGTGTCCTCTGTGTTGTCTCTCCAGTGTCCTCTGTGTTGTCTCTCCAGTGTCCTCTGTGTTGTTGTCTCTCTAGTGTCCTCTGTGTTGTCTCTCTAGTGTCCTCTGTGTTGTTGTCTCTCCAGTGTCCTCTGTGTTGTTGTCTCTCCAGTGTCCTCTGTGTTGTTGTCTCTCCAGTGTCCTCTGTGTTGTTGTCTCTCCAGTGTCCTCTGTGTTGTCTCTCCAGTGTCCTCTGTGTTGTCTCTCCAGTGTCCTCTGTGTTGTTGTCTCTCCAGTGTCCTCTGTGTTGTCTCTCCAGTGTCCTCTGTGTTGTTGTCTCTCCAGTGTTCCCAGCTGCTAGATGAGCCTCCTTGTTGTTGTCTCTCCAGTGTCCTCTGTGTTGTCTCTCCAGTGTCCTCTGTGTTGTCTCTCCAGTGTCCTCTGTGTTGTCTCTCCAGTGTCCTCTGTGTTGTCTCTCCAGTGTTCCCAGCTGCTAGATGAGCCTCCTTGTTGTTGTCTCTCCAGTGTCCTCTGTGTTGTCTCTCCAGTGTCCTCTGTGTTGTCTCTCCAGTGTCCTCTGTGTTGTCTCTCCAGTGTCCTCTGTGTTGTCTCTCCAGTGTCCTCTGTGTTGTCTCTCCAGTGTCCTCTGTGTTGTCTCTCCAGTGTCCTCTGTGTTGTCTCTCCAGTGTCCTCTGTGTTTGTCTCTCCAGTGTCCTCTGTGTTGTCTCTCCAGTGTCCTCTGTGTTGTCTCTCCAGTGTCCTCTGTGTTGTTGTCTCTCCAGTGTCCTCTGTGTTGTTGTCTCTCCAGTGTCCTCTGTGTTGTTGTCTCTCCAGTGTCCTCCGTGTTGTTGTCTCTCCAGTGTCCTCTGTGTTTGTCTCTCAGTGTCCTCGTGTTGTTGTCTCTCCAGTGTCCTCTGTGTTGTTGTCTCTCCAGTGTCCTCGTGTTGTCTTCCAGTCTTCTCTCCCCTCTGCCGTCTATCTCCAGTGTCCTCTGTGTTGTTGTCTCTTCCAGTGTCCTCTGTGTTGTTTGTCTCTCCAGTGTCCTCCTTGTTGTTGTCTCTCCAGTGTCCTCTGTGTTGTTGTCTCTCCAGTGTCCTCTGTGTTGTTGTCTCTCCAGTGTCCTCTGTGTTGTTGTCTCTCCAGTGTCCTCTGTGTTGTGTCTCTCCAGTGTCCTCTGTGTTGTTGTCTCTCCAGTGTCCTCTGTGTTGTCTCTCCAGTGTCCTCTGTGTTGTTTCTCCAGTGTCCTCTGTGTTGTTGTCTCTCCAGTGTCCTCTGTGTTGTTGTCTCTCAGTGTCCTCTGTGTTTGTTGTCTCTCCAGTGTCCTCTGTGTTGTTTGTCTCTCCAGTGTCCTCTGTGTTGTTGTCTCTCCAGTGTCCTCTGTGTTGTTGTCTCTCCAGTGTCCTCTGTGTTGTCTCTCCAGTGTCCTCTGTGTTGTCTCTCCAGTGTCCTCTGTGTTGTCCTCTCCAGTGTCCTCTGTGTTTGTCTTCTCAGTGTCCTCTGTGTTGTTGTCTCTCTAGTGTCCTCTGTGTTGTTGTCTCTCTAGTGTCCTCTGTGTTGTTGTCTCTCCAGTGTCCTCTGTGTTGTTGTCTCTCCAGTGTCCTCTGTGTTGTTGTCTCTCCAGTGTCCTCTGTGTTGTTGTCTCTCCAGTGTCCTCTGTGTTGTCTCTCCAGTGTCCTCTGTGTTGTCTCTCCAGTGTCCTCTGTGTTGTCTCTCCAGTGGTCCTCTGTGTTGTTGTCTCTCAGTGTCCTCTGTGTTGTCTCTCAGTGTCCTCTGTGTTGTTGTCTCTCCAGTGTTCCCAGCTGCTAGATGAGCCTCCTTGTTGTTGTCTCTCCAGTGTCCTCTGTGTTGTCTCTCCAGTGTCCTCTGTGTTGTCTCTCCAGTGTCCTCTGTGTTGTCTCTCCAGTGTCCTCTGTGTTGTCTCTCCAGTGTTCCCAGCTGCTAGATGAGCCTCCTTGTTGTTGTCTCTCCAGTGTCCTCTGTGTTGTCTCTCCAGTGTCCTCTGTGTTGTCTCTCCAGTGTCCTCTGTGTTGTCTCTCCAGTGTCCTCTGTGTTGTCTCTCCAGTGTCCTCTGTGTTGTCTCTCCAGTGTCCTCTGTGTTGTCTCTCCAGTGTCCTCTGTGTTGTCTCTCCAGTGTCCTCTGTGTTGTCTCTCCAGTGTCCTCTGTGTTGTTGTCTCTCCAGTGTCCTCTGTGTTGTTGTCTCTCCAGTGTCCTCTGTGTTGTTGTCTCTCCAGTGTCCTCTGTGTTGTTGTCTCTCCAGTGTCTCTGTGTTGTTGTCTCTCCAGTGTCCTCTGTGTTGTTGTCTCTCCAGTGTCCTCTGTGTTGTTCTCTCCAGTGTCCTCTGTGGTTTGTCTCTCCATGTCCTCGGTGTTGTCTCTCCAGTGTCCTCTGTTGTTGTCTCTCCAGTGTCCTCTGTGTTGTCTCTCCAGTGTCCTCTGTGTTGTCTCTCCAGTGGTCCTCTGTGTTGTCTCTCCAGTGTGCCTCTGTGTTGTCTCTCCAGTGTCCTCTGTGTTGTCCTCTCCAGTGTCCTCTGTGTTGTCTCTCCAGTGGCCTCTGTGTTGTCTCTCCCAGTGTCCTCTGTGTTGTCTCTCCAGTGTCCTCTGTGTTGTCTCTCCATGTCCTCTGTGTTGTCTCTCCATGTCCTCTGTGTTGTCTCTCCAGTGTCCTCTGTGTTGTGTCTCTCCAGTTGCCTCTGTGTTGTCTCTCCAGTGTCCTCTGTGTTGTCTCTCCAGTTCCCTCTGTGTTGTGTCTCTCCAGTGTCCTCTGTGTTTGTCTCTCCAGTGTCCTCTGTTTGTCTCTCCAGTGTCCTCTGTGTTGTCTCTCCAGTGTCCTCTGGTGTTGTCTCTCCAGTTGTCCTCTGTGTTGTCTCTCCAGTGTCCTCTGTGTTTGTCTCTCCAGTGTCCTCTGTTTGTCTCTCCAGTGTCCTCTGTGTTGTCTCTCCAGTTCCTCTGTGTTGTCTCGCCAGTGTCCTCTGTGTTGTCTCTCCAGTGTCCCTCTGTGTTTGTCTCTCCAGTGTCCTCTGTGTTGTCTCTCCAGTGTCCTCTGTGTTGTCTCTCCAGTGTCCTCTGTGTTGTCTCTCCAGTGTCCTCTGTGTTGTCTCTCCAGTGTCCTCTGTGTTTGTCTCTCCAGTGTCCTCTGTGTTGTCTCTCCGTGTCCTCTGTGTTGCTCTCCAGTTCCTCTGTTGTTGTCTCTCCAGTGTCCTCTGTTGTTGTCTCTCCAGTGTCCTCTGTGTTGTCTCTCCAGTGTCCTCTGTGTTGTCTCTCCAGTGTCCCTGTGTTGTTGTCTCTCCATGTGTCTCCTGTGTTGTTTCTCTCTCAGTGTCCTCTGTGTTGTCTCTCCAGTGTCCTCTGTGTTGTCTCTCCAGTGTCCTCTGAGATGTGTTCTCTCCAGTGTCCTCTGTGTTGTCTCTCCAGTGTCCTCTGTGGTGTCTCTCCAGTGTCCTCTGTGTTGTCTCTCCAGTGTCCTCCTTGTTGTTGTCCTCCAGTGTCCTCTGTGTTGTCTCTCCAGTGTCCTCTGTGTTGTCTCTCCGTGTCCTCTTGTGTCTCTCCTGTGTTGTCTCTCCAGTGTCCTCTGTGTTGTCTCTCCAGTGTCCTCTTGTTGTCTCTCCAGTGTCCTCTGTGTTGTCTCTCCAGTGTCCTCTGTGTTGTCTCTCCAAGTGTCCTCTGTGTTGTCCTCTCCAGTGTCCTCTGTGTTGTCTCTCCAGTGTCCTCTGTGTTGTCTCTCCAGTGTCCTCTGTGTTGTCTCTCCAGTGTCCTCTGTGTTGTCCTCCAGTGTCCTCTGTGTGTCTCTCCAGTGTCCCTCTGTGTTGTCTCTCCAGTGTCCTCTGTGTTGTCTCTCCAGTGTCCTCTGTGTTGTCTCTCCAGTGTCCTCTGTGTTGTCTCTCCAGTGTCCTCTTGTTGTCTTTCCAGTGTCACATCTGTGTTGTCTCTTCCAGTGTCCTCTGTGTTGTCTCTCCAGTGTCCTCTGTGTTGTTGCTCTCCAGTGTCCTCTGTGTTGTCTCTCCAGGTGTCCTCTGTGTTGTTGTCTCTCCAGTGTCCTCTGTGTTGTTGTCTCTCCAGTGTCCTCTGTGTTGTCTCTCCAGTGGTCCTCTGTGTTGTTGTCTCTCCAGTGTCCTCTGTGTTGTGCTCTCCAGTGTCCTCTGTGTTGTCTCTCCAGTGTCCTCTGTGTTGTCTCTCCAGTGTCCTCTGGTGTTGTCTCTCCAGTGTCCTCTGTGTTGTCTCTCCAGTGTCCTCTGTGTTGTTGTCTCCCTCCAGTGTCCCTCTGTGTTGTCTCTCCAGTGTCCTCTGTGTTGTCTCTCCAGTGTCCTCTGTGTTGTCTCTCCAGTGTCCTCTGTGTTGTCTCTCCAGTGTCCTCTGTGTTGTCTCTCCAGGTCCTCTGTGTTGTCTCTCCAGTGTCCTCTGTGTTGTCTCCCAGTGTCCTCTGTGTTGTCCTCTCCAAGTGTCCTCTGTGTTGTCTCTCCAGTGGTCCTCTGTGTTGTCTCTCCAGTGTCCTCTGTGTTGTCTCTTCCAGTGTCCTCTGTGGTTGTCTCTCCAGTGTCCTCTGTGTTGTCTCTCCAGTGTCCTCTGTGGTGTCCCTCGCAGGTGTCCTCTGTGGTTTGTCTCTCCAGTGTCCTCTGTGTTGTTTGTCTCTCCAGTGTCCTCTGTGGTGTTGTCTCTCCAGTGTCCTCTGTGGTGTTGTCTCTCCATGTCCTCTGTGTTGTCTCTCCAGTGTCCTCTGTGTTGTCTCTCCAGTGTCCTCTGTGTTGTCTCTCCAGTGTCCTCTGTGTTGTCTCTCCAGTGTCCTCTGTGTTGTCTCTCCAGTGTCCTCTGTGTTGTCTCTCCAGTGTTCCCAGCTGCTAGATGAGAATGTGAAGGAAGAGTTTTTTGAGGAGACGACAGAGGAGTACGAAGACATCAGACAGGACCACTATGACTCTCTAAAGGTGAGGAACACACACACACACACACACACACACACACCTAACACACACACTGGACCACTACAACACTCTCAAATCATTGGATGAAATCTAGGGCTCTGTATTAGGAACAGACTGTCCAGTTCTGGAACAGTCTAGAAGGGAGGAGTTGTTCCAGTCTAACAGACTGTCCTGTACTGGAACAGTCTAGAAGGTAGGAGTTGTTCTAGTCTAACAGACTGTCCTGTTCTGGAACAGTCTAGAAGGTAGGAGTTGTTCTAGTCTAACAGACTGTCCTGTTCTGGAACAGTCTAGAAGGGAGGAGTTGTTCCAGTCCAATCCTGGCCCTATCACTATACAGCTGATGGTTGGATGAATCCTGGCCCTATCACTATACAGCTGATTCCTCTGATGGGTGGATGAATCCTGGTCCTATCACTATACAGCTGATGGGTGGATGAATCCTGGTCCTATCACTATACAGCTGATGGGTGGATGAATCCTGGTCCTATCACTATACAGCTGATGGGTGGATGAATCCTGGTCCTATCACTATACAGCTGATGGGTGGATGAATCCTGGTCCTATCACTATACAGCTGATTCCTCTGATGGGTGGATGAATCCTGGTCCTATCACTATACAGCTGATGGGTGGATGAATCCTGGTCCTATCACTATACAGCTGATGGGTGGATGAATCCTGGCCCTATCACTATACAGCTGATTCCTCTGATGGGTGGATGAATCCTGGCCCTATCACTATACAGCTGATGGGTGGATGAATCCTGGTCCTATCACTATACAGCTGATGGGTGGATGAATCCTGGTCCTATCACTATACAGCTGATGGGTGGATGAATCCTGGTCCTATCACTATACAGCTGATGGGTGGATGAATCCTGGTCCTATCACTATACAGCTGATTCCTCTGATGGGTAGATGAATCCTGGCCCTATCACTATACAGCTGATGGGTGGATGAATCCTGGTCCTATCACTATACAGCTGATGGTTGGATGAATCCTGGTCCTATCACTATACAGCTGATGGGTGGATGAATCCTGGCCCTATCACTATACAGCTGATGGGTGGATGAATCCTGGTCCTATCACTATACAGCTGATGGGTGGATGAATCCTGGTCCTATCACTATACAGCTGATGGGTGGATGAATCCTGGTCCTATCACTATACAGCTGATGGGTGGATGAATCCTGGTCCTATCACTATACAGCTGATGGGTGGATGAATCCTGGTCCTATCACTATACAGCTGATTCCTCTGATGGGTGGATGAATCCTGGTCCTATCACTATACAGCTGATGGGTGGATGAATCCTGGTCCTATCACTATACAGCTGATGGGTGGATGAATCCTGGCCCTATCACTATACAGCTGATTCCTCTGATGGGTGGATGAATCCTGGCCCTATCACTATACAGCTGATGGGTGGATGAATCCTGGTCCTATCACTATACAGCTGATGGGTGGATGAATCCTGGTCCTATCACTATACAGCTGATGGGTGGATGAATCCTGGTCCTATCACTATACAGCTGATGGGTGGATGAATCCTGGTCCTATCACTATACAGCTGATTCCTCTGATGGGTGGATGAATCCTGGCCCTATCACTATACAGCTGATGGGTGGATGAATCCTGGTCCTATCACTATACAGCTGATGGTTGGATGAATCCTGGTCCTATCACTATACAGCTGATGGGTGGATGAATCCTGGCCCTATCACTATACAGCTGATGGGTGGATGAATCCTGGTCCTATCACTATACAGCTGATGGGTGGATGAATCCTGGCCCTATCACTATACAGCTGATTCCTCTGATGGGTGGATGAATCCTGGCCCTATCACTATACAGCTGATGGGTGGATGAATCCTGGTCCTATCACTATACAGCTGATGGGTGGATGAATCCTGGTCCTATCACTATACAGCTGATGGTTGGATGAATCCTGGCCCTATCACTATACAGCTGATGGGTGGATGAATCCTGGTCCTATCACTATACAGCTGATGGGTGGATGAATCCTGGTCCTATCACTATACAGCTGATGGTTGGATGAATCCTGGTCCTATCACTATACAGCTGATGGGTGGATGAATCCTGGTCCTATCACTATACAGCTGATGGGTGGATGAATCCTGGTCCTATCACTATACAGCTGATGGGTGGATGAATCCTGGTCCTATCACTATACAGCTGATGGGTGGATGAATCCTGGTCCTATCACTATACAGCTGATGGGTGGATGAATCCTGGTCCTATCACTATACAGCTGATGGGTGGATGAATCCTGGTCCTATCACTATACAGCTGATGGGTGGATGAATCCTGGTCCTATCACTATACAGCTGATGGGTGGATGAATCCTGGTCCTATCACTATACAGCTGATGGGTGGATGAATCCTGGTCCTATCACTATACAGCTGATGGGTGGATGAATCCTGGTCCTATCACTATACAGCTGATGGGTGGATGAATCCTGGTCCTATCACTATACAGCTGATTCCTCTGATGGGTGGATGAATCCTGGTCCTATCACTATACAGCTGATGGGTGGATGAATCCTGGTCCTATCACTATACAGCTGATGGGTGGATGAATCCTGGCCCTATCACTATACAGCTGATTCCTCTGATGGGTGGATGAATCCTGGCCCTATCACTATACAGCTGATGGGTGGATGAATCCTGGCCCTATCACTATACAGCTGATGGGTGGATGAATCCTGGTCCTATCACTATACAGCTGATTCCTCTGATGGGTGGATGAATCCTGGCCCTATCACTATACAGCTGATGGGTGGATGAATCCTGGTCCTATCACTATACAGCTGATGGTTGGATGAATCCTGGCCCTATCACTATACAGCTGATGGGTGGATGAATCCTGGCCCTATCACTATACAGCTGATGGGTGGATGAATCCTGGTCCTATCACTATACAGCTGATGGGTGGATGAATCCTGGCCCTATCACTATACAGCTGATTCCTCTGATGGGTGGATGAATCCTGGCCCTATCACTATACAGCTGATGGGTGGATGAATCCTGGTCCTATCACTATACAGCTGATGGGTGGATGAATCCTGGTCCTATCACCATACAGCTGATGGTTGGATGAATCCTGGCCCTATCACTATACAGCTGATGGGTGGATGAATCCTGGTCCTATCACTATACAGCTGATGGGTGGATGAATCCTGGTCCTATCACTATACAGCTGATGGGTGGATGAATCCTGGTCCTATCACTATACAGCTGATGGGTGGATGAATCCTGGTCCTATCACTATACAGCTGATTCCTCTGATGGGTAGATGAATCCTGGCCCTATCACTATACAGCTGATGGGTGGATGAATCCTGGTCCTATCACTATACAGCTGATGGTTGGATGAATCCTGGTCCTATCACTATACAGCTGATGGGTGGATGAATCCTGGCCCTATCACTATACAGCTGATGGGTGGATGAATCCTGGTCCTATCACTATACAGCTGATGGGTGGATGAATCCTGGTCCTATCACTATACAGCTGATGGGTGGATGAATCCTGGTCCTATCACTATACAG
>NW_022261981.1:11239362-11284362 GCF_002021735.2 Oncorhynchus kisutch | reverse complement strand
TCTCTCTCTCCTCCCTGCCGTCTCTCTCTCCTCCCTGCCGTCTCTCCCTCCTCCCTGCCGTCTCTCTCTCCTCCCTGCTGTCTCTCGCTCCTCCCTGCTGCAGCTGACTGTGACATGACCAATAGGGCCTGACCTATAGCATATCACATCAATACATTTGTTATAACAAACTCTTGAGCACTGTAACACATGCGACGGCTAAATGGATCCAGAGGACCTGACAAACTTAAAACGGGATGGGAATGTTTACTGGTTGCTCAGGAGGTAAAGGGGAAGTCCGATGTGTGGATCAGGAAACACAAGTTCTGGAGAAAGTGCTGCATATTAGGATGATGTGTGTACCAAACAGGTGCTGTTAGATTACAATATCATTTTTTCTGACCGTTTGGACCAATGTAAACAACACTAAATACATTATAAGTCTCCCAAAGAGCATTTTTTTAAAGCATTTATTACAGCAAAGACTAAAAACAGTCGCGTTCATTCGTGAATTAAATTTCTGAAACGGAACGGTTTATTTATTGTTTACTCTTAATTATTCGCATTTATTTTATTTAAAAAGTAAAATGCTTGATTTGCATTTCACATCATGAACTGTGTGTTGATTGTTGATTGATATACAAAGTATTCAGACCCCTTGATTTTTTTCCACATTCTGTTACATTACAGCCTTATTCTAAAATGGGTTAAATTGTTTTATTTTCCTCATCAATCTCTACACACAATACACAGTAATGACATCACAATACACAGTAATGACATCACAATACACAGTAATGACATCACAATACACAGTAATGACATCACAATACACAGTAATGACATCACAATACCCCATAATGACAAAGCAAAAACTGGTTTTTATATTTTTTTGCAAATTTATTCCAAATAAAAAACGGATATCTTATTTACGTAAGTATTCAGACCTTTTGCTATGAGACTCTAAATTGAGTTCAGCTGCATCCTGTTTCCATTGATCATCCTTGAGATGTTTCTTCAACTCGATTGGAGACCACCTGTGGTAAATTAAAATGATTGGATATGATTTGGAAGGTACACACCACAGCTGACAGTGCATTATTTGTGTTGCACCGTTGTTCTTACATAATATAACCATATATAATTACGGTAGCATATGTCTTAGACTGATGGACTGTGTCACCCCCACAGCCTCCACAATGGATCGGTCCACTGAGACAGGTCTCTATAATGGATTAGTCCACTGAGACAGACCTCTACAATGGATTAGTCCACTGAGACAGGCCTCTATAATGGATTAGTCCACTGAGATAGACCTCTATAATGGATTAGTCCACTCAGACAGGCCTCTATAATGGATTAGTCCACTCAGACAGGCCTCCATAATGGATTAGTCCACTCAGACAGGTCTCTATAATGGATTAGTCCACTCAGACAGGCCTCTATAATGGATTAGTCCACTCAGACAGGCCTCCATAATGGATTAGTCCACTCAGACAGGCCTCCACAATGGATTAGTCCACTCAGACAGGCCTCCACAATGGATCAGTCCAATCAGACAGGAGCCAATCAGAAAGGTGTCTTGTACACCAATTGTTTAGATTTTGTTGCTACTGCTCGACTTAAAGACATCTGGGTCGACCAACAGTCTATGGACCAATCAATGGAAACAGCCGACTAAATGGGGTCAACCCGAACAACAAGCATGTATTGTAAGATAACTGTGTTTGTCTTGTAGGCAGAGAAGGACAGTGCCAGCTCAGACCCCTACTACTGCCTGTCCGACTTCGTGGCCCCGAGGGCCAGCCGTGTGTCGGACTACATGGGGATGTTTGCTGTAGCTGTGTTCGGAGCGGAGGAGCTGAGCAAACAGTTTGAGACCCAGGGAGACGACTACAACAGTATCATGGTGAAGGCTCTGGCAGACCGCCTGGCTGAGGTATGGACTCTAGTGTTACTATACTGACACCTGGCTGAGGTACGGACTCTAGTGTTACTATACTGAGGTACGGACTCTAGTGTCACTATACTGAGGTACGGACTATTGTTACTATACTGAGGTACGGACTCTAGTGTCACTATACTGAGGTACGGACTCTAGTGTCACTATACTGAGGTACGGACTCTAGTGTCACTATACTGAGGTACGGACTCTAGTGTCACTATACTGAGGTATGGACTCTAGTGTTACTATACTGAGGTACGGACTCTAGTGTCACTATACTGACACCTGGCTGAGGTACGGACTCTAGTGTTACTATACTGAGGTACGGACTCTAGTGTCACTATACTGAGGTACGGACTCTAGTGTCACTATACTGAGATACGGACTCTAGTGTCACTATACTGAGGTACGGACTCTATACTGACACCTAGCTGAGGACTCTAGTGTTACTAAACTGACACCTGGCTGAGGACTCTAGTGTTACTATACTGAGGTATGGACTCTAGTGTTACTATACTGAGGTACGGACTCTAGTGTTACTATACTGACTCCTAGCTGAGGTACGGACTCTAGTGTTACTATACTGAGGTACGGACTCTAGTGTCACTATACTGAGATACGGACTCTAGTGTCACTATACTGAGGTACGGACTATATACTGACACCTAGCTGAGGACTCTAGTGTTACTAAACTGACACCTGGCTGAGGACTCTAGTGTTACTATACTGAGGTATGGACTCTAGTGTTACTATAGTGAGGTACGGACTCTAGTGTTACTATACTGACTCCTAGCTGAGGTACAGACTCTAGTGTTACTATACTGAGGTACGGACTCTAGTGTCACTATACTGAGGTACGGACTCTAGTGTTACTATACTGACACCTAGCTGAGGACTCTAGTGTTACTATACTGACTCCTAGCTGAGGACTCTAGTGTTACTATACTGAGGTATGGACTCCAGTGTTACTATACTGACTCCTAGCTGAGGACTCTAGTGTCACTATACTGAGGTACGGACTCTAGTGTTACTATACTGACACCTGGCTGAGGACTCTAGTGTTACTATACTGAGGTACGGACTCTAGTGTCACTATACTGGAGGTACGGACTCTAGTGTTACTATACTGACACCTGGCTGAGGACTCTAGTGTTACTATACTGAGGTACGGACCCTAGTGTCACTATACTGGAGGTACGGACTCTAGTGTTACTATACTGACACCTGGCTGAGGACTCTAGTGTTACTATATTGAGGTACAGACTCTAGTGTTACTATACTGAGGTACGGACTGGCTGAGGTATTGACTCTAGTGTTACTATACTGATAACTACAGCCCAATAGGAAGCCATACATGACAGACTGATAACTATAGCCCAATAGGAAGCCATACGTGACAGACTGAAAACTACAGCCCAATAGGAAGCCATACGTGACAGACTGATAACTACAGCCCAATAGGAAGCCATACATGACAGACTGATAACTACAGCCCAATAGGAAGCCATACCTGACAGACTGATAACTATAGGCCAATAGGAAGCCACTAATAGGCCAGGTGAACAGTGACATTAGAGTCCATGAGAAGCTAAAGGTCTGTGCGTCTCCCCGTCCACCAGGCGTTTGCCGAGGAGCTCCACGCCAGGGTGCGTAGGGAGCTGTGGGGCTACAGCATGGAGGAGAACCTCCCGACTGAGGACATGCACAGGATCCGTTACGAGGGCATCAGGCCAGCCGCAGGATACCCCTCCCAGCCCGACCACACTGAGAAGACCGCCATGTGGACACTGGGCGAGGTAGAGGAGAAGACGGGTAAGGCCTCTTCCTCTCAACCCCTCTCCCCTTTCATCTGATACATCTGACCAGGTGAAAGACAGTCTAATGAGGAGCTTCTAAACCATGTTGTTTTCCACCTGTCCAGATGAATGTCTAATTGACAGTCTAAGGAGGTTGTAAACCATGTTGTTTTCCACCTGTCCAGATGAATGTCTAATTGACAGTCTAACGAGGAGTTTCTAAACCATGTTGTTTCCACCTGTCCAGATGAATGTCTAATTGACAGTCTAATGAGGAGCTTCTAAACCATATTGTTACCACCTGTCCAGTCTTTTCCTATCAGTGCAGAAGAATGTCTAGTTGAGATGGGGGGGGGGGGTATAGAGTAGTTTCTGCATTATAGACTTCTTTCTGTGTTGGTTGGCTTTTATGACTGATGGCGACCCCCAAAATCCCAGCCGCTTGAGAGAGTCTCTAAATGAGGTTTTGATGATGTCTGATGTGTTTCCAGGTATCAAGTTGACTGAGTCTCTGGCCATGACCCCAGCAGCTGCTGTCTCTGGGCTGTACTTCTCTCACCCTAAAGCTACCTACTTCGCTGTGGGAAAGGTCACCAGAGAACAGGTACTGATACAGGCTCAGGATGGGATTCATTTGTTTTATTTGTTATGTAACCGATTAACAACCCACCACAAGGGGGCGCTGTTTTTAAACCCCCACTGACACTTGGGCCTAAGGCACTGTTCATCCTAAGTTCAAGAGGCGTCACTACAGTCCTTGGTTCAAATCCTGTCTAGCTGTCTAAAAGCGCTGTAGTTGTGTATTTGGTGTGCTAATATTAGTAGCACGTTAGCCTATCTAGCGAAGTGGTTAGCTTCTTCCAAAACCAAGCGTTTGCTTCGTAACAGCAGAGAATCCCCTCCTGAATCAAGAGCCTTGCTGTCTAATATATATATATATATGTGTGTGTTTTGTGCAGCAAACTGAGTAGCATTTTTGAGTGTACTTGTATAGTTTAGGTCAGAAACGGTCCAAAATGCGCTCGTTAACATTTAGTTAGCGTTCTCTATGGGATTTTACATGTACTTGGGGTGGCAGGTAGCCTAGTGGTTAGAGCGTTGGACTAGTAACCAGCAGGTAGCCTAGTGGTTAGAGTGTTGGGCCAGTAACCAGCAGGTAGCCTAGTGGTTAGAGCGTTGGGCCAGTAACCAGCAGGTAGCCTAGTGGTTAGAGCGTTGGGTCAGTAACCAGCAGGTAGACTAGTGGTTAGAGCATTGTACTAGTAACCAGCAGGTAGCCTAGTGGTTAGAGTGTTGGGCCAGTAACCAGCAGGTAGCCTAGTGGTTAGAGCGTTGGACTAGTAACCAGCAGGTAGCCTAGTGGTTAGAGCGTTGGGCCAGTAACCAGCAGGTAGCCTAGTGGTTAGAGCGTTGGGTCAGTAACCAGCAGGTAGCCTAGTGGTTAGAGCGTTGGACTAGTAACCAGCAGGTAGCCTAGTGGTTAGAGCGTTGGGCCAGTAACCAGCAGGTAGCCTAGTGGTTAGAGCGTTGGACTAGTAACCAGCAGGTAATGGTGTTAATGTGTGGTATGTAATGCCATTATGTTAATGAGCGGTATGTAATGACATTATGTTAATGGCAATGTGTGGTATGTCATGACATTATGTTAATGGTGTTAATGTGTGGTATGTAATGACATGATGTTAATGGTGTTAATGTGTGGTATGTCATGACATGATGTTAATGGTGTTAATGTGTGGTATGTAATGACATTATGTTAATGGTGTTAATGTGTGGTATGTCATGACATGATGTTAATGGTGTTAATGTGTGGGATGTCATGACATTATGTTAATAGGGTTAATGTGTGGGATGTCATGACATGATAATGTGTGGTATGTTAATGGTGTTAATGTGTGGGATGTCATGACATGATGTTAATGGTGTTAATGTGTGGTATGTAATGACATTATGTTAATGGTGTTAATGTGTGGTATGTCATGACATGATGTTAATGGTGTTAATGTGTGGGATGTCATGACATGATAATGTGTGGTATGTTAATGGTGTTAATGTGTGGGATGTCATGACATGATGTTAATGGTGTTAATGTGTGGGATGTCATGACATTATGTTAATGGTGTTAATGTGTGGGATGTCATGACATGATGTTAATGTGTGGTATGTCATGACATTATGTTAATGGTGTTAATGTGTGGTATGTCATGACATTATGTTAATGTGTGGTATGTCATGACATTATGTTAATAGGGTTAATGTGTGGGATGTCATGACATGATGTTAATGGTGTTAATGTGTGGTATGTAATGACATTATGTTAATGGTGTTAATGTGTGGTATGTAATGACATTATGTTAATGGTGTTAATGTGTGGTATGTCATGACATGATGTTAATGGTGTTAATGTGTGGGATGTCATGACATTATGTTAATGGTGTTAATGTGTGGGATGTCATGACATGATAATGTGTGGTATGTTAATGGTGTTAATGTGTGGGATGTCATGACATGATGTTAATGGTGTTAATGTGTGGGATGTCATGACATTATGTTAATGGTGTTAATGTGTGGGATGTCATGACATTATGTTAATGTGTGGTATGCCATGACATTATGTTAATGGTGTTAATGTGTGGTATGTCATGACATTATGTTAATGTGTGGTATGTCATGACATTATGTTAATGTGTGGTATGTCATGACATTATGTTAATGTGTGGTATGTCATGACATTATGTTAATGTGTGGTATGTCATGACATTATGTTACTGTTTGGTATGTCATGACATTATGTTAATGTATGGTATGTCATGACATTATATTAGCGTGTGGTATGTTAATGTCTGGTTTGTCATGACATTATGCTAGTGTGGTATGTTAATGTGTGGTATGTCATGTTACCACAGGTGGAGGACTATGCTGGGAGGAAAGAGATGCCAGTGTCTGAGGTGGAACGCTGGCTGGGGCCGATCCTGGGCTACGACACTGACTGACAGTGATACTTCAACCAATCCTGGGCCACGACACTGACTGACAGTGATACTTCAACCAATCCTGAGCTATGACACTGACTGACAGTGATACTTCAACCAATCCTGGGCTACGACACTAATGCATCCACAACCACTACCTAGAAAACAGACGCGCTGCTCAATGGTCATGTCTAGATGGGATACAGCTTTTGTCAAATTGATGTCAAAAGTTGACAAATTCTAACCCTTTTCCCAACCTTAACCCAATTCTCCTAACCTGCTACGTTAATTCTCCCTAACCTGCTACGTTAATTCTCCCAAACCTGCTACGTTAATTCTCCCAAACCTGCTACGTTAATTCTCCCAAACCTGCTACGTTAATTCTCCCTAACCTGCTACGTTAATTCTCCCTAACCTGCTACGTTAGTTCTCCCTAACCTGCTACGTTAATTCTCCCAAACCTACGTTAATTCTCCCAAACCTGCTTCGTTAATTCTTTCAAACCTGCTACGTTAGTTCTCCCTAACCCGCTACGTTAGTTCTCCCTAACCTGCTACGTTAGTTCTCCCTAACCTGCTACGTTAATTCTCTCAAACCTGCTACGTTAGTTCTCCCTAACCTGCTACGTTAATTCTCCCTAACCTGCTACGTTAGTTCTCCCTAACCTGCTACGTTAGTTCTCCCTAACCTGCTACGTTAATTCTCTCAAACCTGCTACGTTAGTTCTCCCTAACCTGCTACGTTAATTCTCCCTAACCTGCTACGTTAGTTCTCCCTAACCTGCTACGTTAATTGTCCCAAACCTGCTACGTTAATTCTCCCTAACCTGCTACGTTAATTCTCCCAAACCTGCTTCGTTAATTCTTTCAAACCTGCTACGTTAGTTCTCCCTAACCTGCTACGTTAGTTCTCCCTAACCTGCTATGTTAGTTCTCCCTAACCTGCTACGTTAATTCTCTCAAACCTGCTACGTTAGTTCTCCCTAACCTGCTACGTTAATTCTCTCTAACCTGCTACGTTAGTTCTCCCTAACCTGCTACGTTAATTGTCCCAAACCTGCTACGTTAATTCTCCCTAACCTGCTACGTTAATTCTCTCAAACCTGCTACGTTAGTTCTCCCTAACCTGCTACGTTAATTCTCTCAAACCTGCTACGTTAATTCTCCCTAACCTGCTACGTTAATTCTCCCTAACCTGCTACGTTAATTCTCTCAAACCTGCTACGTTAATTCTCCCTAACCTACGTTAATTCTCCCAAACCTGCTACGTTAATTCTCCCAAACCTGCTACGTTAATTCTCCCAAACCTGCTACGTTAATTCTCCCTAACCTGCTACGTTAATTCTCCCTAACCTGCTACGTTAATTCTCCCAAACCTGCTACGTTAGTTCTCCCTAACCTGCTACGTTAATTCTCCCAAACCTGCTACGTTAGTTCTCCCTAACCTGCTACGTTAATTCTCCCAAACCTGCTACGTTAGTTCTCCCTAACCTGCTACGTTAGTTCTCCCTAACCTGCTACGTTAATTCTCTCAAACCTGCTACGTTAGTTCTCCCTAACCTGCTACGTTAATTCTCTCAAACCTGCTACGTTAATTCTCCCTAACCTGCTACGTTAATTCTCTCAAACCTGCTACGTTAATTCTCCCTAACCTGCTACGTTAATGCTCCCAAACCTGCTACATTAATGCTCCTAACTTGCTACAAAAAGTACATTCTGAAAAAATCTGCATCCCTTCTAGACCCTGCTTAGGGCCAGATCATTTTAAAAACTACACTTCCAGTGAATCGAGGCTCAACTTGAAAAAAATAAGTTTAATTTTTATAGCTATTTTCAAAATGGCCACCTGTCAGTTAAGAAATGGAGCTGTTTTTGTATGGTCTAACATTTGACAGTTTTAATACAACAACTGTTGCCAATGTCATTTATACATTATTCTGGCAATCACAATCTTAGATTTGAATAATTAACAGATATGGTTTAATTTCAGAATTGGATCATTAGGGACATATTTGGTTCTAAAAGACGTACATTTCCTCAGCAGTTTTTATTTGAGATTGTATTTATGCTAATTAGATACAACTTGTTTACAAAATTTATAATTAGTAAAAATGGTCTTAATTACAAAATGTACACTTACTTGACACGCCATATTAATGTCTAAACCTCTATAAAAAGGTACATGTTTTTTATGAATGGTTATTGTAAAATACAGATTTGAATGATTTGGATTGTTTCACAATTTGTCTTTAAAGAAATGTGCCAAAAACTATTGACTGACCTGTTATCATTGTCATTTTGCAATGTTATCGATTTATCCTGGAGGTGTCCACTATTTCTGAAAAGAAGTAGTGATTTATTTTATTTTATGAATGTTCTGAGATTACAGAACATTAGTATAAAATAATTTACTCAGTATGTGGCTCTGTCTTGATGTCTGTTGTATTATACGATTACAAAACAACACTAGCTGCAGCGCTCTTTAACAGATCATATACTATATTGGCTGGCCTTGTATCGAAATATTGATTGATTAGTTGGTTGGTTGATCGGGATATGCCTCCCGTGATAAAACAGCAACATTCCTGACATACCTCAAGCTAATCCTATTTTAACGATTTTTTAATGACTCAATCAACCAGAATCTCCAACCACCGTCGGTGTACGACGCCGTTCTTCAATAACAGTAGAATCGTATCTTCCTTCATCCGTTCACGTTGGTGCACCATCTGTTTTTAAATGATACCGGAAGAGGGAGCACAGTGATCATCTTCAAAGTCTCGGCTCACACACACACCTGCACAACTCCTCCTCGTTTTGAATATGTAACCCGTCCAATGAGAGCGAGGCAACACATCCTGGGTTATTCTTCAGCTACGGTCAGCAGCATCCCCGGTGCTGCCTTCTGTCGCCTCCACACGGATACTCCGTTCGGCTCTGTCGGGTCTCTGTCGCGGACGGCAACTATGGCTGATGCGGGAGAAGCCGGCGAAGATGAAATCCAGTTCCTACGAACCGTAAGTGCATTTCTAAGCGATTACACTTGTAATATGTCGGTTTGATTACTGCTGTTGGTTCGGTTGTAGATTTGTCTGCATCGCGTTCGATTCCTCCGGTTCGGTTCTGGCTGTTGGCGCAGAGTTTACCGCAAAGCTGCTGCGCCGCGCTGAGCGCAGAGACTACAGTTGACAGCTTTGTGTGTCATATCGTTATTTATTACTACATTTAATTTGACTTTAAGTTCACTAGATCTTAATGGATGTTGAACGTGATTCGTCATGACGATGTCGCATCATCTACAGTGCCATCTGGAATTCGCATCGTGGGTGTCAAAGGATGGAGCGCCCGAGCTCGGGGTTTACTGTAAAAGTAGCCTACGGATGCCGAGGTGCTGAAACGGGAAAAATGAAGATAAACAATGATTAGATGTCACGGATTGAATTGTGAACACGGTAGTAGCTCATATCAATGAAGTAGGCGTTCTTGAGCCCTATGCTAAACACTGAGTTTATAACACTTCTGCTCTATCCTATCGACTCGCCACTGCAGTCAGCTGCATGCCGTGAGATGGGCTTGACAGTGAGGGGCGGGAGGTAGTTGTGATGAATAGGAAAATATATATTAATTCATAGTCTACTACTGGAAATGTGTTTTTAACGATGTTATCTACCTGGTCAGTGTGTGTTTCTTAATCTACATCTTAATGCCAGTCCATCTAGGCTGTAATGCCAGTCTAGGCTGTAATGCCAGTCCATCTAGGCAGTAATGCCAGTCCATCTAGTCTGTAATGCCAGTCCATCTAGGCTGTAATGCCAGTCCATCTAGGCTGTAATGCCAGTCCATCTAGGCTGTAATGTCAGTCCATCTAGGCTGTAATGCCAGTCTAGGCTGTAATGCCAGTCCATCTAGGCTGTAATGCCAGTCCATCTAGGCTGTAATGCCAGTCCATCTAGGCAGTAATGCCAGTCCATCTAGGCTGTAATGTCAGTCCATCTAGGCAGTAATGCCAGTCTAGGCTGTAATGCCAGTCCATCTAGGCTGTAATGCCAGTCTAGGCTGTAATGCCAGTCTAGGCAGTAATGCCAGTCCATCTAGGCTGTAATGCCAGTCCATCTAGGCTGTAATGCCAGTCCATCTAGGCTTTAATGCCAGTCCATCTAGGCTGTAATGCCAGTCTAGGCTGTAGTGCCAGTCCGTCTAGGCTGTAATGCCAGTCCATCTAGGCAGTAATGCCAGTCCATCTAGGCTGTAATGCCAGTCCATCTAGGCTGTAATGCCAGTCCATCTAGGCAGTAATGCCAGTCCATCTAGGCTGTAATGCCAGTACATCTTGGCTGTAATGCCAGTACATCTTGGCTGTAATGCCAGTACATCTTGGCTGTAATGCCAGTCCATCTAGGCTGTAATGCCAGTCCATCTAGGCTGTAATGCCAGTACGTCTAGGCTGTAATGCCAGTCTAGGCTGTAATGCCAGTCCATCTAGGCTGTAATGCCAGTCCATCTAGGCTGTAATGCCAGTCTAGGCTGTAATGCCAGTACATCTTGGCTGTAATGCCAGTCTAGGCTGTAATGCCAGTCTCGGCTGTAATGCCAGTCCATCTAGGCAGTAATGCCGGTCCATCTAGGCAGTAATGCCAGTCCATCTAGGCAGTAATGCCAGTCCATCTAGGCTGTAATGCCAGTCTAGGCTGTAATGACAGTCCACCTAGGCTGTAATGCCAGTCCATCTAGGCTGTAATGCCAGTCCATCTAGGCAGTAATGCCAGTCCATCTAGGCAGTAATGCCAGTCCATCTAGGCTGTAATGCCAGTCCATCTAGGCTGTAATGCCAGTCCATCTAGGCAGTAATGCCAGTCTAGGCTGTAATGCCAGTCCATCTAGGCAGTAATGCCAGTCCATCTAGGCTTTAATCCCAGTCTAGGCTGTAATGCCAGTCTAGGCTGTAATGCCAGTCCATCTAGGCAGTAATGCCAGTCTAGGCTGTAGTGCCAGTCCGTCTAGGCTGTAATGCCAGTCCATCTAGGCAGTAATGCCAGTCCATCTAGGCTGTAATGCCAGTCCATCTAGGCTTTAATGCCAGTCCATCTAGGCTGTAATGTCAGTCCATCTAGTCTGTAATGCCAGTCCATCTAGGCAGTAATGCCAGTCTAGGCTGTAATGCCAGTCCATCTAGGCTGTAATGCCAGTCCATCTAGGCAGTAATGCCAGTCCATCTAGGCAGTAATGCCAGTCCATCTAGGCAGTAATGTCAGTCCATCTAGGCTGTAATGCCAGTCCATCTAGGCTGTAATGCCAGTCTAGGCTGTAGTGCCAGTCCGTCTAGGCTGTAATGCCAGTCCATCTAGGCAGTAATGCCAGTCCATCTAGGCAGTAATGCCAGTCCATCTAGGCAGTAATGCCAGTCCATCTAGGCTGTAATGCCAGTCCATCTAGGCTGTAATGCCAGTCCATCTAGGCTGTAATGCCAGTCTAGGCTGTAATGCCAGTCCATCTAGGCAGTAATGCCAGTCTAGGCTGTAATGCCAGTCCATCTAGGCAGTAATGCCAGTCCATCTAGGCTTTAATCCCAGTCTAGGCTGTAATGCCAGTCTAGGCTGTAATGCCAGTCCATCTAGGCAGTAATGCCAGTCTAGGCTGTAGTGCCAGTCCGTCTAGGCTGTAATGCCAGTCCATCTAGGCAGTAATGCCAGTCCATCTAGGCAGTAATGCCAGTCCATCTAGGCTTTAATGCCAGTCCATCTAGGCTTTAATGCCAGTCCATCTAGGCAGTAATGCCAGTCCATCTAGGCAGTAATGCCAGTCCATCTAGGCTTTAATGCCAGTCCATCTAGGCTTTAATGCCAGTCCATCTAGGCTTTAATGCCAGTCCATCTAGGCAGTAATGCCAGTCCATCTAGGCAGTAATGCCAGTCCATCTAGGCAGTAATGCCAGTCCATCTAGGCTGTAATGCCAGTCCATCTAGGCTGTAATGCCAGTCCATCTAGGCAGTAATGCCAGTCCGTCTAGGCTGTAATGCCAGTCCATCTAGGCTGTAATGCCAGTCCATCTAGGCTGTAATGCCAGTCCATCTAGGCAGTAATGCCAGTCTAGGCTGTAATGCCAGTCCATCTAGGCTGTAATGCCAGTCCATCTAGGCTGTAATGCCAGTCCATCTAGGCTGTAATGCCAGTCCATCTAGGCTGTAATGCCAGTCTAGGCTGTAATGCCAGTACATCTTGGCTGTAATGCCAGTCTAGGCTGTAATGCCAGTCCATCTAGGCTGTAATGCCAGTCCATCTAGGCTGTAATGCCAGTCCATCTAGGCTGTAATGCCAGTCCATCTAGGCAGTAATGCCAGTCCATCTAGGCAGTAATGCCAGTCCATCTAGGCAGTAATGCCAGTCCATCTAGGCTGTAATGCCAGTCCATCTAGGCTGTAATGCCAGTCTAGGCTGTAATGCCAGTCCATTTAGGCTGTAATGCCAGTCTAGGCTGTAATGCCAGTCCATCTAGGCTGTAATGCCAGTCCATCTAGGCAGTAATGCCAGTCTAGGCTGTAATGCCAGTCCATCTAGGCAGTAATGCCAGTCCATCTAGGCTTTAATGCCAGTCTAGGCTGTAATGCCAGTCTAGGCTGTAATGCCAGTCCATCTAGGCAGTAATGCCAGTCCATCTAGGCTTTAATGCCAGTCCATATAGGCAGTAATGCCAGTCTCGGCTTTAATGCCAGTCCATCTAGGCTGTAATGCCAGTCCATCTAGGCAGTAATGCCAGTCTCGGCTTTAATGCCAGTCCATCTAGGCTGTAATGCCAGTCTTGGCTTTAATGCCAGTCCATCTAGGCTGTAATGCCAGTCTAGGCTGTAATGCCAGTCCATCTAGGCTGTAATGCCAGTCCATCTAGGCTGTAATGCCAGTCCATCTAGGCTGTAATGCCAGTCCATCTAGGCTGCAATGCCAGTCCATCTAGGCAGTAATGCCAGTCCATCTAGGCTGTAATGCCAGTCCATCTAGGCTGTAATGCCAGTCCATCTAGGCTGTAATGCCAGTCCATCTAGGCAGTAATGCCAGTCCATCTAGGCAGTAATGCCAGTCCATCTAGGCTGTAATGTCAGTCCATCTAGGCTTTAATGTCAGTCCATCTAGGCTTTAATGCCAGTCCATCTAGGCAGTAATGCCAGTCTAGGCTGTAATGCCAGTCCATCTAGGCTGTAATGCCAGTCTAGGCTGTAATGCCAGTACATATTGGCTGTAATGCCAGTACGTCTAGGCTGTAATGCCAGTCTAGGCTGTAATGCCAGTCCATCTAGGCTGTAATGCCAGTCCATCTAGGCTGTAATGCCAGTCTAGGCTGTAATGCCAGTCCATCTAGGCTGTAATGCCAGTCTAGGCTGTAATGCCAGTACATCTTGGCTGTAATGCCAGTCTAGGCTGTAATGCCAGTCTCGGCTTTAATGCCGGTACAGCTTGGCTGTAATGCCAGTCCATCTGAATGTGGAAGCTGGTGTCCAGATGTCTGTTTGCTTGCTTATGGAATGTCATTTGATTGGCTGCATTATTTAACATAAGGACAATTGCTACCTTAGATAGCATCCCCTCTCCCCTCCTCTGCCCTGGGCTGATCTAGCAGCCCCTCTCCCTTCCTCTGCCCTGGGCTGATCTAGCAGCCCCTCTCCTTTCCTCTGCCCTGGGCTGATCTAGCATCCCCTCTCCCCTCCTCTGCCCTGGGCTGATCTAGAAGCCCCTCTCCCTTCCTCTGCCCTGGGCTGATCTAGAAGCCCCTCTCCCCTCCTCTGCCCTGGGCTGATCTAGCATCCCCTCTCCCCTCCTCTGCCCTGGGCTGATCTAGCATCCCCTCTCCCCTCCTTTGCCCTGGGCTGATGCAGCATCACTCTTGAACAGAATTTCTGCCTACTGCTCTCTCTCTCTCCCCCTGTGTCTCAATGCAAAGAATAGGAGGAGATGTCTGTCTGTAGGCTAAGCACAGGTTTATACTGGCTGTTGGTTTGGCTTCAATCCAGATGAATACACATCTGTGTATGGAGTTGTATGGTTTGTTAAACTTTGCAATCATTGTTTTTTTTAGTTTGACATACATTTTAAAGGGACAAATCTGAGTCTCAGCACCAGTCTGTTATGGAATTGGTCATATGTAGTCTAGGTTGTCGTCTTATGGAATTGGTCATATGTAGTCTAGGCTGTCGTCTCAGCACCAGTCTGTTATGGAATTGGTCATATGTAGTCTAGGTTGTCGTCTAATGGAATTGGTCATATGTAGTCTAGGTTGTCGTCTTATGGAATTGGTCATATGTAGTCTAGGTTGTCGTCTTATGGAATTGGTCATATGTAGTCTAGGTTGTCGTCTTATGGAATTGGTCATATGTAGTCTAGGTTGTCGTCTAATGGAATTGGTCATATGTAGTCTAGGTTGTCGTCTTATGGAATTGGTCATATGTAGTCTAGGTTGTCGTCTAATGGAATTGGTCATATGTAGTCTAGGTTGTCGTCTTATGGAATTGGTCATATGTAGTCTAGGTTGTCGTCTAATGGAATTGGTCATATGTAGTCTAGGTTGTCGTCTAATGGAATTGGTCATATGTAGTCTAGGTTGTCGTCTAATGGAATTGGTCATATGTAGTCTAGGTTGTCGTCTAATGGAATTGGTCATATGTAGTCTAGGTTGTCGTCTAATGGAATTGGTCATATGTAGTCTAGGTTGTCGTCTAATGGAATTGGTCATATGTAGTCTAGGTTGTCGTCTTATGGAATTGGTCATATGTAGTCTAGGTTGTCGTCTTATGGAATTGGTCATATGTAGTCTAGGTTGTCGTCTTATGGAATTGGTCATATGTAGTCTAGGTTGTCGTCTAATGGAATTGGTCATATGTAGTCTAGGTTGTCGTCTTATGGAATTGGTCATATGTAGTCTAGGTTGTCGTCTAATGGAATTGGTCATATGTAGTCTAGGTTGTCGTCTTATGGAATTGGTCATATGTAGTCTAGGTTGTCGTCTAATGGAATTGGTCATATGTAGTCTAGGTTGTCGTCTAATGGAATTGGTCATATGTAGTCTAGGTTGTCGTCTAATGGAATTGGTCATATGTAGTCTAGGTTGTCGTCTAATGGAATTGGTCATATGTAGTCTAGGTTGTCGTCTAATGGAATTGGTCATATGTAGTCTAGGTTGTCGTCTAATGGAATTGGTCATATGTAGTCTAGGTTGTCGTCTAATGGAATTGGTCATATGTAGTCTAATGTTGTCGTCTAATGGAATTGGTCATGTTGTCTAGGTTGTCGTCTAATGGAATTGGTCATATGTAGTCTAGGTTGTCGTCTAATGGAATTGGTCATATGTAGTCTAGGTTGTCGTCTAATGGAATTGGTCATATGTAGTCTAGGTTGTCGTCTAATGGAATTGGTCATATGTAGTCTAGGTTGTCGTCTAATGGAATTGGTCATATGTAGTCTAGGTTGTCGTCTAATGGAATTGGTCATATGTAGTCTAGGTTGTCGTCTAATGGAATTGGTCATATGTAGTCTAGGTTGTCGTCTAATGGAATTGGTCATATGTAGTCTAGGTTGTCGTCTAATGGAATTGGTCATATGTAGTCTAGGTTGTCGTCTAATGGAATTGGTCATATGTAGTCTAGGTTGTCGTCTAATGGAATTGGTCATATGTAGTCTAGGTTGTCGTCTAATGGAATTGTTCATATGTAGTCTAGGTTGTCGTCTAATGGAATTGGTCATATGTAGTCTAGGCTGTCGTCTAATGGAATTGGTCATATGTAGTCTAGGTTGTCGTCTAATGGAATTGGTCATATGTTGTCTAGGTTGTCGTCTAATGGAATTGGTCATATGTAGTCTAGGTTGTCGTCTTATGGAATTGGTCATATGTAGTCTAGGTTGTCGTCTAATGGAATTGGTCATATGTTGTCTAGGTTGTCGTCTAATGGAATTGGTCATATGTAGTCTAGGTTGTCGTCTAATGGAATTGGTCATATGTAGTCTAGGTTGTCGTCTAATGGAATTGGTCATATGTAGTCTAGGTTGTCGTCTAATGGAATTGGTCATATGTAGTCTAGGTTGTCGTCTAATGGAATTGGTCATATGTAGTCTAGGTTGTCGTCTAATGGAATTGGTCATATGTAGTCTAATGTTGTCGTCTAATGGAATTGGTCATGTTGTCTAGGTTGTCGTCTAATGGAATTGGTCATATGTAGTCTAGGTTGTCGTCTAATGGAATTGGTCATATGTAGTCTAGGTTGTCGTCTAATGGAATTGGTCATATGTAGTCTAGGTTGTCGTCTAATGGAATTGGTCATATGTAGTCTAGGTTGTCGTCTAATGGAATTGGTCATATGTAGTCTAGGTTGTCGTCTAATGGAATTGGTCATATGTAGTCTAGGTTGTCGTCTAATGGAATTGGTCATATGTAGTCTAGGTTGTCGTCTAATGGAATTGGTCATATGTAGTCTAGGTTGTCGTCTAATGGAATTGGTCATATGTAGTCTAGGTTGTCGTCTAATGGAATTGGTCATATGTAGTCTAGGTTGTCGTCTAATGGAATTGGTCATATGTAGTCTAGGTTGTCGTCTAATGGAATTGTTCATATGTAGTCTAGGTTGTCGTCTAATGGAATTGGTCATATGTAGTCTAGGCTGTCGTCTAATGGAATTGGTCATATGTAGTCTAGGTTGTCGTCTAATGGAATTGGTCATATGTTGTCTAGGTTGTCGTCTAATGGAATTGGTCATATGTAGTCTAGGTTGTCGTCTTATGGAATTGGTCATATGTAGTCTAGGTTGTCGTCTAATGGAATTGGTCATATGTTGTCTAGGTTGTCGTCTAATGGAATTGGTCATATGTAGTCTAGGTTGTCGTCTAATGGAATTGGTCATATGTAGTCTAGGTTGTCGTCTAATGGAATTGGTCATATGTAGTCTAGGTTGTCGTCTAATGGAATTGGTCATATGTAGTCTAGGTTGTCGTCTAATGGAATTGGTCATATGTAGTCTAGGTTGTCGTCTAATGGAATTGGTCATATGTAGTCTAGGTTGTCGTCTAATGGAATTGGTCATATGTAGTCTAGGTTGTCGTCTAATGGAATTGGTCATATGTAGTCTAGGTTGTCGTCTAATGGAATTGGTCATATGTAGTCTAGGTTGTCGTCTAATGGAATTGGTCATATGTAGTCTAGGTTGTCGTCTAATGGAATTGGTCATATGTAGTCTAGGTTGTCGTCTAATGGAATTGGTCATATGTAGTCTAGGTTGTCGTCTAATGGAATTGGTCATATGTAGTCTAGGTTGTCGTCTAATGGAATTGGTCATATGTTGTCTAGGTTGTCGTCTAATGGAATTGGTCATATGTAGTCTAGGTTGTCGTCTAATGGAATTGGTCATATGTAGTCTAGGTTGTCGTCTAATGGAATTGGTCATATGTAGTCTAGGTTGTCGTCTAATGGAATTGGTCATATGTAGTCTAGGTTGTCGTCTAATGGAATTGGTCATATGTAGTCTAGGTTGTCGTCTAATGGAATTGGTCATATGTTGTCTAGGTTGTCGTCTAATGGAATTGGTCATATGTAGTCTAGGTTGTCGTCTAATGGAATTGGTCATATGTAGTCTAGGTTGTCGTCTAATGGAATTGGTCATATGTTGTCTAGGTTGTCGTTGTCGTCTAATGGAATTGGTCATATGTAGTCTAGGTTGTCGTCTAATGGAATTGGTCATATGTAGTCTAGGTTGTCGTCTAATGGAATTGGTCATATGTAGTCTAGGTTGTCGTCTAATGGAATTGGTCATATGTAGTCTAGGTTGTCGTCTAATGGAATTGGTCATATGTAGTCTAGGTTGTCGTCTAATGGAATTGGTCATATGTAGTCTAGGTTGTCGTCTAATGGAATTGGTCATATGTAGTCTAGGTTGTCGTCTAATGGAATTGGTCATATGTAGTCTAGGTTGTCGTCTAATGGAATTGGTCATATGTAGTCTAGGCTGTCGTCTAATGGAATTGGTCATATGTAGTCTAGGTTGTCGTCTAATGGAATTGGTCATATGTAGTCTAGGTTGTCGTCTAATGGAATTGGTCATATGTAGTCTAGGTTGTCGTCTAATGGAATTGGTCATATGTAGTCTAGGCTGTCGTCTAATGGAATTGGTCATATGTAGTCTAGGTTGTCGTCTAATGGAATTGGTCATATGTTGTCTAGGTTGTCGTCTAATGGAATTGGTCATATGTAGTCTAGGTTGTCGTCTTATGGAATTGGTCATATGTAGTCTAGGTTGTCGTCTAATGGAATTGGTCATATGTTGTCTAGGTTGTCGTCTAATGGAATTGGTCATATGTAGTCTAGGTTGTCGTCTAATGGAATTGGTCATATGTAGTCTAGGTTGTCGTCTAATGGAATTGGTCATATGTAGTCTAGGTTGTCGTCTAATGGAATTGGTCATATGTAGTCTAGGTTGTCGTCTAATGGAATTGGTCATATGTAGTCTAGGTTGTCGTCTAATGGAATTGGTCATATGTAGTCTAGGTTGTCGTCTAATGGAATTGGTCATATGTAGTCTAGGTTGTCGTCTAATGGAATTGGTCATATGTAGTCTAGGTTGTCGTCTAATGGAATTGGTCATATGTAGTCTAGGTTGTCGTCTAATGGAATTGGTCATATGTAGTCTAGGTTGTCGTCTAATGGAATTGTCATATTAGGTGTCGTCTAATGGAATTGTCATATGTAGTCTAGGTTGTCGTCTAATGGAATTGGTCATATGTAGTCTAGGTTGTCGTCTAATGGAATTGGTCATATGTAGTCTAGGTTGTCGTCTAATGGAATTGGTCATATGTAGTCTAGGTTGTCGTCTAATGGAATTGGTCATATGTAGTCTAGGTTGTCGTCTAATGGAATTGGTCATATGTAGTCTAGGTTGTCGTCTAATGGAATTGGTCATATGTAGTCTAGGTTGTCGTCTAATGGAATTGGTCATATGTAGTCTAGGTTGTCGTCTAATGGAATTGGTCATATGTAGTCTAGGTTGTCGTCTAATGGAATTGGTCATATGTAGTCTAGGTTGTCGTCTAATGGAATTGGTCATATGTAGTCTAGGTTGTCGTCTAATGGAATTGGTCATATGTAGTCTAGGTTGTCGTCTAATGGAATTGGTCATATGTAGTCTAGGTTGTCGTCTAATGGAATTGGTCATATGTAGTCTAGGTTGTCGTCTAATGGAATTGGTCATATGTAGTCTAGGTTGTCGTCTAATGGAATTGGTCATATGTAGTCTAGGTTGTCGTCTAATGGAATTGGTCATATGTAGTCTAGGTTGTCGTCTAATGGAATTGGTCATATGTTGTCTAGGTTGTCGTCTAATGGAATTGGTCATATGTAGTCTAGGTTGTCGTCTAATGGAATTGGTCATATGTAGTCTAGGTTGTCGTCTAATGGAATTGGTCATATGTTGTCTAGGTTGTCGTCTAATGGAATTGGTCATATGTAGTCTAGGTTGTCGTCTAATGGAATTGGTCATATGTAGTCTAGGTTGTCGTCTAATGGAATTGGTCATATGTAGTCTAGGTTGTCGTCTAATGGAATTGGTCATATGTAGTCTAGGTTGTCGTCTAATGGAATTGGTCATATGTAGTCTAGGTTGTCGTCTAATGGAATTGGTCATATGTAGTCTAGGTTGTCGTCTAATGGAATTGGTCATATGTAGTCTAGGTTGTCGTCTAATGGAATTGGTCATATGTAGTCTAGGTTGTCGTCTAATGGAATTGGTCATATGTAGTCTAGGTTGTCGTCTAATGGAATTGGTCATATGTAGTCTAGGCTGTCGTCTAATGGAATTGGTCATATGTAGTCTAGGTTGTCGTCTAATGGAATTGGTCATATGTAGTCTAGGTTGTCGTCTAATGGAATTGGTCATATGTAGTCTAGGTTGTCGTCTAATGGAATTGGTCATATGTAGTCTAGGCTGTCGTCTAATGGAATTGGTCATATGTAGTCTAGGTTGTCGTCTAATGGAATTGGTCATATGTTGTCTAGGTTGTCGTCTAATGGAATTGGTCATATGTAGTCTAGGTTGTCGTCTTATGGAATTGGTCATATGTAGTCTAGGTTGTCGTCTAATGGAATTGGTCATATGTTGTCTAGGTTGTCGTCTAATGGAATTGGTCATATGTAGTCTAGGTTGTCGTCTAATGGAATTGGTCATATGTAGTCTAGGTTGTCGTCTAATGGAATTGGTCATATGTAGTCTAGGTTGTCGTCTAATGGAATTGGTCATATGTAGTCTAGGTTGTCGTCTAATGGAATTGGTCATATGTAGTCTAGGTTGTCGTCTAATGGAATTGGTCATATGTAGTCTAGGTTGTCGTCTAATGGAATTGGTCATATGTAGTCTAGGTTGTCGTCTAATGGAATTGGTCATATGTAGTCTAGGTTGTCGTCTAATGGAATTGGTCATATGTAGTCTAGGTTGTCGTCTAATGGAATTGGTCATATGTAGTCTAGGTTGTCGTCTAATGGAATTGGTCATATGTAGTCTAGGTTGTCGTCTAATGGAATTGGTCATATGTAGTCTAGGTTGTCGTCTAATGGAATTGGTCATATGTAGTCTAGGTTGTCGTCTAATGGAATTGGTCATATGTAGTCTAGGTTGTCGTCTAATGGAATTGGTCATATGTAGTCTAGGTTGTCGTCTAATGGAATTGGTCATATGTAGTCTAGGTTGTCGTCTAATGGAATTGGTCATATGTAGTCTAGGTTGTCGTCTCATCATCAGGCTGTTATTAAACTCAGCAAAAAAAGAAACGTCCTCACTGTCAACAGCGTTTATTTTCAGCAAACTTGTAAATATTTGTATGAACATAAGATTCAACAACAAACATAAACTGAACAAGTTCCACAGACGTGATTAAAAAGAAATTGAATAATGTGTCCCTGAACAAAGGAGGGGGTCAAAATCAAAAGTAACAGTCAGTATCTGGTGTGGCCTAGAAGTCAGTATCTGTGTTTGCTTAGAAATTCTAAGGACAATAAGGAGGCCTGCGTCTTGTGACTGTAGCGTACGTGTAGGTATGTACGGCAGGACCAAATCGGAAAGATGGGTAGGAGCAAGCCCATGTAATGCTTTGTAGGTTAGCAGTAAAACCTTTAAATCAGCCCTTGCCTTAACAGGAAGCCAGTGTAGAGAGGCTAGCACTGGAGTAATATGATCAAAGTTTTGGGTTCTAGTCAAGATTCTAGCAGCCGTATTTAGCACTAACTGAAGTTTATTTAGTGATTTATCCGGGTAGCTGGAAAGTAGAGCATTGCAGCAGTCTAACCTAGAAGTGACAAAAGCATTTTTTCTGCATAATTTTTGGACAGAAAGTTTGTGATTTTTGCAATGTTACGTAGATGGAAAAAAGCTGTCCTTGAAATGGTCTTGATATGTTCTTCAAAAGAGAGATCAGGGTCCAGAGTAACGCTGAGGTCCTTCACAGTTTTATTTGAGACGACTGTACAACCATCAGGATGAATTGTCAGATCCAACAGAAGATCTCTTTGTTTCTTGGGACCTAGAACAAGCATCTCTGTTTTGTCCGAGTTTAAAAGTACTCAAGGCCCTTTACTGCCATCCACTTCCTTATGTCTGAAACACAGGCTTCCAGAGAGGGACATTTTTGGGGCTTCACCATGTTTCAACGAAATGTACAGCTGTGTATCGTAAACATTATGTTTCCCTATGACATCACCAAGAGGTAAAATATATAGTGAAAACAATAGTGGTCCTAAAACGGAACCTTGAGGAACACCGAAATGTGCAGTTGAGTTGTCAGAGGACAAACCATCTACAGAGACAAACTGATATCTTTCCGACAGATAAAATCTAAACCAGGCCCAGAACTTGTCCGTGTAGACCAATTTGGGTTTCCAATTTCTCCAAACGAATGTGGTGATCGACGGTATCAAAAGCAGCACTAAGGTCTAGGAGCACGAGGACAGATGCAGAGCCTCGGTCTGACACCATTAAAGGTAATTTACCACCTTCACAAGTGCAGTCTCAGTGCTATGATGGGGTCTAAAACCAGACTGAAGCGTTTCATATACATTGTTTGTCTTCAGGAAGGCAGTGAGTTGCTGAGCAACAGCTTTTTCTAACATTATTGAGAGGAATTGGAGATTCGATATACACCGATTTTAGTTTTTAAAATATTTTCTGGGTCAAGGTTTGGCTTTTTCAAGAGAGGCTTTATTACTGCCACTTTTGGTGAGTTTGGTACACATCCGGTGGATAGAGAGACATTTATTATGTTCAACATAGGAGGGCGAAGCACAGGAAGCAGCTCTGTCAGTAGTTTAGTTGGAATAGGGTCCAGTATGCAGCTTGAAGGTTTAGAGGCCATGATTATTTTCATCATTGTGTCAAGAGATATAGTACTAAAATACTTGAGTGTCTCCCTTGAGCCCAGGTCCTGGCAGAGTTGTGCAGACTCAGGACAACTGGGCTTTGGAGAAATTCCTCCGTAACTCTCACCATAGAGAGGTTCTTCCTCTTCCTCCATAACTCTCACCATAGAGAGGTTCTTCCTCTTCCTCCATAACTCTCACCATAGAGAGAGGTTCTTCCTCTTCCTCCGTAACTCTCACGATAGAGGTTCTTCCTCTTCCTCCATAACTCTCACTATAGACAGAGGTTCATCCTCTTCCTCTTCCTCCATAACTCTCACCATAGACAGGTTCATCCTCTTCCTCCATAACTCTCACCATAGAGAGAGGTTCATCCTCTTCCTCCATATCTCTCACAATAGAGAGAGGTTCTTCCTCTTCCTCCATAACTCTCACCATAGAGAGAGGTTCATCCTCTTCCTCCATAACTCTCACCATAGAGAGAGGTTCTTCCTCTTCCTCCATAACTCTCACCATAGACAGAGGTTCATCCTCTTCCTCTGTCCCAACCCTGCAGGCTAGCTGAGCCAAGGACCCAATGTCCCCAGCAGCAGCTGTGTTGCTTCCATACATAGTGATGTGGGTGAAGGTCTTGGCAGAGTTTTGGCCCTCATGTTATTACAGTGCGTTAGAATAGATGTGTTTTCAGATTGACTCTAGCCCCATCTACTCAAGGCCCTCTGTCCAATGAGGCGGCAGGTAGCCTAGTGGTTAGACTGACTAGGAATCCCTCTGTCCAATGGGGCTGCAGGTAGCCTAGTGGTTAGACTGACTAGGAATCCCTCTATCCAATGGGGCTGCAGGTAGCATAGTGGTTAGACTGACTAGGTATCCCTCTGTCCAATGGGGCTGCAGGTAGCCTAGTGGTTAGACTGACCAGGAATCCCTCTGTCCAATGAGCCGGCAGGTAGCCTAGTGGTTAGACTGACCAGGAATCCCTCTGTCCAATGGGGCTGCAGGTAGCCTAGTGGTTAGACTGACTAGGTATCCCTCTGTCCAATGGGGCTGCAGGTAGCCTAGTGGTTAGACTGACTAGGAATCCCTCTGTCCAATGGGGCTGCAGGTAGCCTAGCGGTTAGACTGACTAGGAATCCCTCTGTCCAATGGGGCTGCAGGTAGCCTAGTGGTTAGACTGACTAGGTATCCCTCTGTCCAATGAGGCTGCAGGTAGCCTAGTGGTTAGACTGACTAGGAATTCCTCTGTCAAATGAGGCTGCAGGTAGCCTAGTGGTTAGACTGACCAGGAATCCCTCTGTCCAATGGGGCTGCAGGTAGCCTAGTGGTTAGACTGACTAGGTATCCCTCTGTCCAATGAGGCTGCAGGTAGCCTAGTGGTTAGACTGACTAGGAATCCCTCTGTCCAATGGAGCTGCAGGTAGCCTAGTGGTTAGACTGACTAGGAATCCCTCTGTCCAATGGAGCTGCAGGTAGCCTAGTGGTTACTCTGTCCAATGGGGCTGCAGGTAGCCTAGTGGTTAGACTGACTAGGAATCCCTCTGTCCAATGGGGCTGCAGGTAGCCTAGTGGTTAGACTGACTAGGTATCCCTCTGTCCAATGGGGCTGCAGGTAGCCTAGTGGTTAGACTGACTAGGTATCCCTCTGTCCAATGGGGCTGCAGGTAGCCTAGTGGTTAGACTGACTAGGAATCCCTCTGTCCAATGGGGCTGCAGGTATCATAGTGGTTAGACTGACTAGGAATCCCTCTGTCCAATGGGGCTGCAGGTAGCCTAGTGGTTAGACTGACTAGGTATCCCTCTGTCCAATGGAGCTGCAGGTAGCCTAGTCGTTAGACTGACTAGGAATCCCTCTGTCCAATGGAGCTGCAGGTAGCCTAGTCGTTAGACTGACTAGGAATCCCTCTGTCCAATGGGGCTGCAGGTAGCCTAGTGGTTAGACTGACTAGGAATCCCTCTGTCCAATGGGGCTGCAGGTAGCCTAGTGGTTAGACTGACTAGGTATCCCTCTGTCCAATGAGGCTGCAGGTAGCCTAGTGGTTAGACTGACCAGGAATCCCTCTGTCCAATGGGGCTGCAGGTAGCCTAGTGGTTAGACTGACTAGGTATCCCTCTGTCCAATGAGGCTGCAGGTAGCCTAGTGGTTAGACTGACTAGGAATCCCTCTGTCCAATGGAGCTGCAGGTAGCCTAGTGGTTAGACTGACTAGGAATCCCTCTGTCCAATGGAGCTGCAGGTAGCCTAGTCGTTAGACTGACTAGGAATCCCTCTGTCCAATGGGGCTGCAGGTAGCCTAGTGGTTAGACTGACTAGGAATCCCTCTGTCCAATGGGGCTGCAGGTAGCCTAGTGGTTAGACTGACTAGGTATCCCTCTGTCCAATGAGGCTGCAGGTAGCCTAGTGGTTAGACTGACTAGGAATCCCTCTGTCCAATGGAGCTGCAGGTAGCCTAGTGGTTAGACTGACTAGGAATCCCTCTGTCCAATGGAGCTGCAGGTAGCCTAGTGGTTAGACTGACTAGGAATCCCTCTGTCCAATGGGGCTGCAGGTAGCCTAGTGGTTAGACTGACTAGGAATCCCTCTGTCCAATGGGGCTGCAGGTAGCCTAGTGGTTAGACTGACTAGGTATCCCTCTGTCCAATGGGGCTGCAGGTAGCCTAGTGGTTAGACTGACTAGGTATCCCTCTGTCCAATGGGGCTGCAGGTAGCCTAGTGGTTAGACTGACTAGGAATCCCTCTGTCCAATGGGGCTGCAGGTATCATAGTGGTTAGACTGACTAGGAATCCCTCTGTCCAATGGGGCTGCAGGTAGCCTAGTGGTTAGACTGACTAGGTAAATCAAATCAAATCAAATTTATTTATATAGCCCTTCGTACATCAGCTGATATCTCAAAGTGCTGTACAGAAACCCAGCCTAAAACCCCAAACAGCAAGCAATGCAGGTGTAGAAGCACGGTGGCTAGGAAAAACTCCCTAGAAAGGCCAATACCTAGGAAGAAACCTAGAGAGGAACCAGGCTATGTGGGGTGGCCAGTCCTCTTCTGGCTGTGCCGGGTGGAGATTATAACAGAACATGGTCAAGATGTTCAATGTTCATAAATGACCAGCATGGTCGAATAATAATAAGGCAGAACAGTTGAAACTAGAGCAGCAGCACAGTCAGGTGGAAGTTGAAACTGGAGCAGCAGCATGGCCAGGTAGACTGGGGACAGCAAGGAGTCATCATGTCAGGTAGTCCTGGGGCATGGTCCTAGGGCTCAGGTCAGTTGAAACTGGAACAGCAGCAGAGGTATCCCTCTGTCCAATGGAGCTGCAGGTAGCCTAGTCGTTAGACTGACTAGGAATCCCTCTGTCCAATGGAGCTGCAGGTAGCCTAGTCGTTAGACTGACTAGGAATCCCTCTGTCCAATGGGGCTGCAGGTAGCCTAGTGGTTAGACTGACTAGGAATCCCTCTGTCCAATGAGGCTGCAGGTAGCCTAGTGGTTAGACTGACTAGGTATCCCTCTGTCCAATGGAGCTGCAGGTAGCCTAGTCGTTAGACTGACTAGGAATCCCTCTGTCCAATGGGGCTGCAGGTAGCCTAGTGGTTAGACTGACTAGGAATCCCTCTGTCCAATGAGGCTGCAGGTAGCCTAGTGGTTAGACTGACTAGGTATCCCTCTGTCCAATGAGGCTGCAGGTAGCCTAGTGGTTAGACTGACTAGGAATTCCTCTGTCAAATGAGGCTGCAGGTAGCCTAGTGGTTAGACTGACCAGGAATCCCTCTGTCCAATGGGGCTGCAGGTAGCCTAGTGGTTAGACTGACTAGGTATCCCTCTGTCCAATGAGGCTGCAGGTAGCCTAGTGGTTAGACTGACTAGGAATCCCTCTGTCCAATGGGGCTGCAGGTAGCCTAGTGGTTAGACTGACTAGGTATCCCTCTGTCCAATGGGGCTGCAGGTAGCCTAGTGGTTAGACTGACTAGGTATCCCTCTGTCCAATGGGGCTGCAGGTAGCCTAGTGGTTAGACTGACTAGGTATCCCTCTGTCCAATGGGGCTGCAGGTAGCCTAGTGGTTAGACTGACTAGGTATCCCTCTGTCCAATGGAGCTGCAGGTAGCCTAGTTGTTAGACTGACTAGGTATCCCTCTGTCCAATGGGGCTGCAGGTAGCCTAGTGGTTAGACTGACTAGGAATCCCTCTGTCCAATGGGGCTGCAGGTAGCCTAGTGGTTAGACTGACTAGGAATCCCTCTGTCCAATGAGGCTGCAGGTAGCCTAGTGGTTAGACTGACTAGGAATCCCTCTGTCCAATGGAGCTGCAGGTAGCCTAGTGGTTAGACTGACTAGGAATCCCTCTGTCCAATGGAGCTGCAGGTAGCCTAGTTGTTAGACTGACTAGGAATCCCTCTGTCCAATGGGGCTGCAGGTAGCCTAGTGGTTAGACTGACTAGGAATCCCTCTGTCCAATGGGGCTGCAGGTAGCCTAGTGGTTAGACTGACTAGGAATCCCTCTGTCCAATGGGGCTGCAGGTAGCCTAGTGGTTAGACTGACTAGGAATCCCTCTGTCCAATGGGGCTGCAGGTAGCCTAGTGGTTAGACTGACTAGGTATCCCTCTGTCCAATGGGGCTGCAGGTAGCCTAGTGGTTAGACTGACTAGGAATCCCTCTGTCCAATGGGGCTGCAGGTAGCCTAGTGGTTAGACTGACTAGGTATCCCTCTGTCCAATGGAGCTGCAGGTAGCCTAGTCGTTAGACTGACTAGGAATCCCTCTGTCCAATGGAGCTGCAGGTAGCCTAGTGGTTAGACTGACTAGGTATCCCTCTGTCCAATGGAGCTGCAGGTAGCCTAGTGGTTAGACTGACTAGGTATCCCTCTGTCCAATGGGGCTGCATGTAGCCTAGTGGTTAGACTGACTAGGTATCCCTCTGTCCAGTGAGCCTGCAGGTAGCCTAGTGGTTAGACTGACTAGGTATCCCTCTGTCCAATGGGGCTGCATGTAGCCTAGTGGTTAGACTGACTAGGTATCCCTCTGTCCAATGGGGCTGCAGGTAGCCTAGTGGTTAGACTGACTAGGTATCCCTCTGTCCAATGGAGCTGCAGGTAGCCTAGTTGTTAGACTGACTAGGTATCCCTCTGTCCAATGGGGCTGCAGGTAGCCTAGTGGTTAGACTGACTAGGAATCCCTCTGTCCAATGGGGCTGCAGGTAGCCTAGTGGTTAGACTGACTAGGAATCCCTCTGTCCAATGAGGCTGCAGGTAGCCTAGTGGTTAGACTGACTAGGAATCCCTCTGTCCAATGGAGCTGCAGGTAGCCTAGTGGTTAGACTGACTAGGAATCCCTCTGTCCAATGGAGCTGCAGGTAGCCTAGTGGTTAGACTGACTAGGAATCCCTCTGTCCAATGGGGCTGCAGGTAGCCTAGTGGTTAGACTGACTAGGAATCCCTCTGTCCAATGGGGCTGCAGGTAGCCTAGTGGTTAGACTGACTAGGTATCCCTCTGTCCAATGGGGCTGCAGGTAGCCTAGTGGTTAGACTGACTAGGAATCCCTCTGTCCAATGGGGCTGCAGGTAGCCTAGTGGTTAGACTGACTAGGTATCCCTCTGTCCAATGGAGCTGCAGGTAGCCTAGTCGTTAGACTGACTAGGAATCCCTCTGTCCAATGGAGCTGCAGGTAGCCTAGTGGTTAGACTGACTAGGTATCCCTCTGTCCAATGGAGCTGCAGGTAGCCTAGTGGTTAGACTGACTAGGTATCCCTCTGTCCAATGGGGCTGCATGTAGCCTAGTGGTTAGACTGACTAGGTATCCCTCTGTCCAATGAGGCTGCAGGTAGCCTAGTGGTTAGACTGACTAGGTATCCCTCTGTCCAATGGGGCTGCAGGTAGGCTAGTGGTTAGACTGACTAGGAATCCCTCTGTCCAATGAGGCTGCAGGTAGCCTAGTGGTTAGACTGACTAGGTATCCCTCTGTCCAATGGGGCTGCAGGTAGCCTAGTGGTTAGACTGACTAGGTATCCCTCTGTCCAATGGGGCTGCAGGTAGCCTAGTGGTTAGACTGACTAGGTATCCCTCTGTCCAGTGTATTCAGACAAATATGGAGGAGAAATGACTTTCTGTAGTGTCAGAGAACAGCTTAGCTGACACATGTCATCTACAAATGATTGGTGATGACCACAATATACATTTTCTTCAAAGCAGAAAATATTTTTGGATGATTCTAGAAGATTGAAGTACTTGTTTTAGGAAGGTAGGGAACTTACAGTACAATGCTAATTCTAAGTGGCAGGTACTCTGCCAGGTACTCTACCACGTACTCTACCAGGTACTCTACCATGTACTCTACTCTACCATGTACTCTACTCTACCAGGTACTCTACCAGGTACTCTACCAGGTACTCTACCAGGTACTCTACCAGGTACTCTACCAGGTACTCTGCCAGGTACTCTACCAGGTACTCTACCAGGTACTCTGCCAGGTACTCTACCAGGTACTCTACCAGGTACTCTACCAGGTACTCTACCAGGTACTCTGCCTGGTACTCTACCATGTACTCTACTCTACCAGGTACTCTACCAGGTACTCTACTCTACCAGGTACTCTACCATGTACTCTACTCTACCAGGTACTCTACCAGGTACTCTACTCTACCAGGTACTCTACCACGTACTCTACCATGTACTCTACTCTACCAGGTACTCTACCAGGTACTCTACTCTACCAGGTACTCTACCATGTACTCTACTCTACCAGGTACTCTACTAGGTACTCTACCAGGTACTCTACTCATACCAGGTACTCTACTCTACTAGGTACTCTACCAGGTACTCTACTCTACCAGGTACTCTACTAGGTACTCTACCAGGTACTCTACTCATACCAGGTACTCTACTCTACCATGTACTCTACTCTGCCAGGTACTCTACCAGGTACTCTACTCTACCAGATACTCTACCAGGTACTCTACTCTACCAGGTACTCTACCAGGTACTCTACTCATACCAGGTACTCTACCAGGTACTCTACTCATACCAGGTACTCTACTCTACCAGGTACTCTACCATGTACTCTACTCTACCAGGTACTCTACCAGGTACTCTACCAGGTACTCTACTCTACCAGGTACTCTACCGGGTACTCTATCGGGTACTCTATCGGGTACTCTACTCTACCAGGTACTCTACCAGGTACTTTACTCTACTAGGTACTCTACCGGGTACTCTGCCAGGTACTCTACTCTACCAGATACTCTACTAGGTACTCTACCAGGTACTCTACTCTACCATGTACTCTACTCATACCAGGTACTCTACTCTACCAGGTACTCTACCATGTACTCTACTCTACCAGGTACTCTACTCTACCAGGTACTCTTCCAGGTACTCTACCAGGTACTCTACTCTACCAGGTACTCTACCAGGTACTCTACCATGTACTCTACTCTACCAGGTACTCTACCAGGTACTCTGCCAGGTACTCTGCCAGGTACTCTACCAGGTACTCTGCCAGGTACTCTGCCAGGTACTCTGCCAGGTACTCTACCAGGTACTCTACCAGGTACTCTACCAGGTACTCTGCCTGGTACTCTGCCTGGTACTCTACCAGGTACTCTACTCTACCAGGTACTCTACCAGGTACTCTACTCTACCAGGTACTCTACCATGTACTCTACTCTACCAGGTACTCTACCAGGTACTCTACTCTACCAGGTACTCTACCACGTACTCTACCATGTACTCTACTCTACCAGGTACTCTACTCTACCAGGTACTCTACCATGTACTCTACTAGGTACTCTACCAGGTACTCTACTCATACCAGGTACTCTACTCTACTAGGTACTCTACCAGGTACTCTACTCTACCAGGTACTCTACTAGGTACTCTACCAGGTACTCTACTCATACCAGGTACTCTACTCTACCATGTACTCTACTCTGCCAGGTACTCTACCAGGTACTCTACTCTACCAGATACTCTACCAGGTACTCTACTCTACCAGGTACTCTACTCTACCAGGTACTCTACCAGGTACTCTACTCATACCAGGTACTCTACCAGGTACTCTACTCATACCAGGTACTCTACCAGGTACTCTACTCATACCAGGTACTCTACCAGGTACTCTACTCATACCAGGTACTCTACTCTACCAGGTACTCTACCATGTACTCTACTCTACCAGGTACTCTACCAGGTACTCTACTCTACCAGGTACTCTACCGGGTACTCTATCGGGTACTCTACCAGGTACTCTACTCTACCAGGTACTCTACCAGGTACTTTACTCTACCATGTACTCTACTAGGTACTCTACCGGGTACTCTGCCAGGTACTCTACTCTACCAGATACTCTACTAGGTACTCTACCAGGTACTCTACTCTACCATGTACTCTACTCATACCAGCTACTCTACTCTACCAGGTACTCTACCATGTACTCTACTCTACCAGGTACTCTACCATGTACTCTACCAGGTACTCTACCAGGTACTCTGCCTGGTACTCTACCATGTACTCTACTCTACCAGGTACTCTACCAGGTACTCTACTCTACCAGGTACTCTACCATGTACTCTACTCTACCAGGTACTCTACCAGGTACTCTACTCTACCAGGTACTCTACCACGTACTCTACCATGTACTCTACTCTACCAGGTACTCTACCAGGTACTCTACTCTACCAGGTACTCTACCATGTACTCTACTCTACCAGGTACTCTACTAGGTACTCTACCAGGTACTCTACTCATACCAGGTACTCTACTCTACTAGGTACTCTACCAGGTACTCTACTCTACCAGGTACTCTACTAGGTACTCTACCAGGTACTCTACTCTACCATGTACTCTACTCTGCCAGGTACTCTACCAGGTACTCTACTCTACCAGATACTCTACCAGGTACTCTACTCTACCAGGTACTCTACCAGGTACTCTACTCATACCAGGTACTCTACCAGGTACTCTACTCATACCAGGTACTCTACTCTACCAGGTACTCTACCATGTACTCTACTCTACCAGGTACTCTACCAGGTACTCTACCAGGTACTCTACTCTACCGGGTACTCTACCAGGTACTCTACTCTACCAGGTACTCTACCAGGTACTTTACTCTACCATGTACTCTACTAGGTACTCTACCGGGTACTCTGCCAGGTACTCTACTCTACCAGATACTCTACTCATACCAGGTACTCTACTCTACCAGGTACTCTACCATGTACTCTACTCTACCAGGTACTCTACTCTACCAGGTACTCTTCCAGGTACTCTACCAGGCACTCTACTCTACCAGGTACTCTACCGGGTACTCTACCAGGTACTTTACTCTACCAGGTACTCTACCAGGTACTCTACTCTACCAGGTACTCTACCGGGTACTCTACCAGGTACTCTACTCTACCAGGTACTCTACCAGGTACTATACTCTACCGGGTACTCTACCAGGTACTCTACTCTACCAGGTACTCTACTAGGTACTCTACCAGGTACTCTGCTCTACCAGGTACTCTACCAGGTACTCTACTCTACCAGGTACTCTACTAGGTACTCTACCAGGTACTCTACTCTACTAGGTACTCTACTAGGTACTCTACTAGGTACTCTACCAGGGAGTCTACTCTGCCAGGTACTCTACCAGGTACTCTACTCTACCAGGTACTCTACCAGGTACTCTACCAGGTACTCCACCAGGAACTTACTTGATTATTACAGGGTTCCATCTATTCAATGTAGGCTACTCTAACACAAGGTCTACTGTAGCGTAAGAACAACCCATATCTTCAGAGGTCCTAGTCCAGATGACAGAAGTGTAGTGGTCCTAGTCCAGATGTCAGAAGTGTAGTGGTATTAGTCCAGATGACAGAAGTGTAGTGGTCCTAGTCCAGATGAGAAGTGTAGTGGTCCTAGTCCAGATGACAGAAGTGTAGTGGTCCTAGTCCAGATGACAGAAGTGTAGTGGTCCTAGTCCAGATGGCAGAAGTGTAGTGGTCCTAGTCCAGATGACAGAGGTGTAGTGGTCCTAGTCCAGATGACAGAGGTTTAGTGGTCCTAGTCCAGATGACAGAAGTTTAGTGGTCCTACTCCAGATTACAGAAGTTTAGTGGTCCTACTCCAGATGACAGAAGTCATTGCCATCCTATGGATTGTATTGATAGACATTCTAACAGTTGCTTCCTGACCAGATATGCTGTCCTCCTCCTGGGCTTACCTGTCCAGATATGCTGTCCTCCTCCTATGCTTACCTGGCCAGATATGTTGTCATCCTCCTGGGCTTAGCTGGCCAGATATGTTGTCATCCTCCTGGGCTTACCTGGCCTGATATGTTGTCCTCCTCCTGGGCTTACCTGGCCAGATATGTTGTCTTCCTAGGCTTACCTGGCCTGATATGTTATCCTCCTCCTGGGCTTACCTGGCCTGATATGTTGTCCTCCTCCTGGGCTTACCTGGTTTAATACAGTGTGTCTGGCCTTGACTGGACGTGCTGCAGTGGCTCTCTGATTTACTTTGTAGTTTAGGCCAGCGAGAGAGGACCTACAGTAGCAACAGGATTGGGAGAGAAGAGAGTAGAGGGAGGAAGAGGGAGATGAGGAGGGAGAGAAGGGAAGAGGGGGATGAGAGGAGAGTAGAGGGGGGATGAGAGGAGAGTAGAGGGGGGAAGAGGGAGAGGAGATGAGGGGGGAAGAGGGGGAGGAGATGAGGGAGGTTTGGAGAGGAGAACTGAGGACAGGACATGAGAGTGGGGGAGGGGGGAGAGGAAAGCAGCTTCCCCACTGCAGTGTGACTGTGATCTGTCACTGTTGCAAGAGCACCACCTCTCTCCTTCCCTCTCTTTCTCTCCGTCTTCCCTCTCTTTCTCTCCATCTTCCCTACTCACTACCTCTCACCCTCTCTTTCTCTCCATCTTCCCTCTCTTTCTCTCTGTCTTCCCTCTCTTTCTCTGTCTTCCCTACTCACTACCTCTCACCCTCTCTTTCTCTCCGTCTTCCCTCTCTTTCTCTCCGTCGTCCCTCTCTTTCTCCTCATTTTCCCTCTCTTTCTCCTCATTTTCCCTCTCTTTCTCTCCGTCTTCCCTACTCACTACCTCCCACTCTCACGGTCTCTTCTCTCAATCCCACGGTCTCTTCTCTCTTTCTCTCCAGTGGTTTATGAATGGCATTATGGCTGCATGGTTATGAATAGCATTGAAAAGCCTTTATCGCCTGCAGTGATGCCTCAGGTGGATGAATGAGCTGGCCTTACATAAACTGTGTCCCAAATGACACCCTATTCCCTATATAGTGCACCACTTTTGAGCAGAGCCCTATATGCCCTGGTCAACAGTAGTGCCCTATATAATGAATAGAAGGCCATTTGGGAAACAAACCACCGAGAGATCAGCACCAATCAAACTGTCAGAAGACATCAACAGCTCTGTGACTTTGCGTCTCTCTCTCTGAGCTGTGTGTGGGACGATGACAGTTGACTGTTCAGTTATACTGAATGACTCCCTACTGTTGGTGAGCTGTAGTGTACTGAAAGACTCTCTACTGTTGGTGAGCTGTAGTGTATGTTGGTGAGTTGTAGTGTACTGAATGACTCCCTACTGTTGGTGAGCTGTAGTGTACTGAAAGACTCCCTACTGTTGGTGAGCTGTAGTGTACTGAAAGACTCCCTACTGTTGGTGAGTTGTAGTGTACTGAATGACTCCCTACTGTTGGTGAGCTGTAGTGTACTGAAAGACTCTCTACTGTTGGTGAGCTGTAGTGTATGTTGGTGAGCTGTAGTGTACTGAAAGACTCCCTACTGTTGGTGAGCTGTAGTGTATGTTGGTGAGCTGTAGTGTATGTTGGTGAGCTGTAGTGTACTGAAATACTCTCTACTGTTGGTGAGTTGTAGTGTACTGAAAGACTCCCTACTGTTGGTGAGCTGTAGTGTACTGAAATACTCCCTACTGTTGGTGAGCTGCAGTGTATGTTGGTGAGTTGTAGTGTACTGAAGTGTAGTGAAAGACCCCCTACTGTTGGTGAGCTGTGGTGTACTGAATGACTCCCTACTGTTGGTGAGCTGTAGTGTATGTTGGTGAGCTGTAGTGTATGTTGGTGAGCTGTAGTGTACTGAAAGACTCCCTACTGTTGGTGAGCTGTAGTGTATGTTGGTGAGCTGTAGTGTATGTTGGTGAGCTGTAGTGTACTGAAAGACTCCCTACTGTTGGTGAGCTGTAGTGTACTGAAAGACTCCCTACTGTTGGTGAGCTGTAGTGTACTGAACGACTCCCTACTGTTGGTGAGCCTCTAGAATACACGTGATGGCTGCACCTGTCCCATCTCCCAGACAGCGTGAGACCCCACCTATCCCGTCTCCCAGGCAGCGTGAGACCCCACCTGTCCCATCTCCCAGGCAGCGTGAGACCCCAGCTGTCCCATCTCCCAGACAGCGTGAGACCCCACCTATCCCGTCTCCCAGGCAGCGTGAGACCCCACCTATCCCGTCTCCCAGACAGCGTGAGACCCCACCTGTCCCGTCTCCCAGGCAGCGTGAGACCCCACCTGTCCCGTCTCCCAGGCAGCGTGAGACCCCACCTATCCTGTCTCCCAGACAGCGTGAGGCCCCAGCTGTCCCATCTCCGAGGCAACCGAGAGACCAGACCCGCCCCGTCTCCCAGGCAGCCGAGAGACCAGACCCGCCCCGTCTCCCAGGCAGCCGAGAGACCAGACCCGCCCCATCTCCCAGGCAGCCGAGAGACCAGACCCGCCCCGTCTCCCAGGCAGCCGAGAGACCAGACCCGCCCCGTCTCCCAGGCAGCCGCAGCCTGGGGGTATAAGAGCTGACAGGGCCCTGGTCTTGTCTGTGTTTTCTGAGTCAGGGTGAAGTTTATTGAGTCCCCCTATCTGGCTCTCTGTCACCTGAGCCCCGGTGTCCCCGGTGGCCAGTGTCGTCTTCCCCCTCCAGCCAAGTGTATGGGAACGCAGCCTGCATGCAGAGCAGAGAGGACTGCCTTCAGCAGGCAAGCCTCATATACACACTCACAGAGAGGCCTCACCTCGCAGAGGGTGATGAGGCACTCAGAGCACTGACCTGATCACAGCACGTTGGGATGCTAGGACACTGGCTGATACTGGGATAGTCTTTAATGGGATACTGGCTGATACTGGGATAGTATTTAATGGGGTACTGGGATAGTCTTTAATGGGACACTGGCTGATACTGGGATAGTCTTTAATGGGATACTGGCTGATACTGGGATAGTCTTTAATGGGATACTGGGATAGTCTAATGGGATACTGGCTGATACTGGGATAGTCTTTAATGGGATACTGGCTGATACTGGGATAGTCTTTAATGGGATACTGGCTGATACTGGGATAAGTCTTTAATGGGATACTGGGATAGTCTTTAATGGGATACTGGCTGATACTGGGATAGTCTTTAATGGGACACTGGGATAGTCTTTAATGGGATACTGGCTGATACTGGGATAGTATTTAATGACATACTGGCTGATACTGGGATAGTCTTTAATGGGATAATGGCTGATACTGGGATAGTCTTTAATGGGACACTGGGATAGTCTTTAATGGGATACTGGGATAGTCTTTAATGGGATAATGGGATAGTCTTTAATGGGATACTGGCTGATACTGGGATAGCCTTTACTTTTAATGGTACAGTGAGAAGGTGGCCTCCATCTTAGACTTTCCCTAAATTCCAGTCATTTGAACAGAATACAGTATTCTGGCCCTAGTTGCTATTGTGCTAAGTGTTATTTTGGCCTTTTCTAAAATGAATGTTTTTCTCATTTAGCATCGTCCATGTTCCAGTAGCTTACTGTTGATGAGAGATGTCCAGTACAGTAGTCCCTCAGGGCTCATTATCTCCATCATCAGCGAGGCAGGTAGCCTAGTGGTTAGAGTGTAGAGGAGGCAGGTAGCCTAGTGGTTAGAGTGTAGGGGAGGCAGGTAGCCTAGTGGTTAGAGTGTAGGGACGGCAGGTAGCCTAGTGGTTAGAGTGTAGGGATGGCAGGTAGCCTAGTGGTTAGAGTGTAGGGACGGCAGGTAGCCTAGTGGTTAGAGTGTAGGGACGGCAGGTAGCCTAGTGGTTAGAGTGTAGGGACGGCAGGTAGCCTAGTGGTTAGAGTGTAGGGGCGGCAGGTAGCCTTGTGGTTAGAGTGTTGGGACGGAAGGTAGCCTAGGGGTTAGAGTGGAGGGACGGCAGGTAGCCTAGTGGTTAGAGTGTTGGGGCGGCAGGTAGCCTAGTGGTTAGAGTGTTGGGGCGGCAGGTAGCCTAGTGGTTAGAGTGTAGGGGCAGCAGGTAGCCTTGTGGTTAGAGTGTTGGGACGGAAGGTAGCCTAGGGGTTAGAGTGGAGGGACGGCAGGTAGCCTAGTGGTTAGAGTGGAGGGATGGCTGGTAGCCTAGTGGTTAGAGTGTAGGGACGGCAGGTAGCCGAGGGGTTAGAGTGTTGGGACAGCAGGTAGCCTAGGGGTTAGAGTGGAGGGACGGCAGGTAGCCTAGTGGTTAGAGTGTAGGGACGGCAGGTAGCCGAGGGGTTAGAGTGTTGGGACGGCAGGTAGCCTAGGGGTTAGAGTGGAGGGACGGCAGGTAGCCTAGTGGTTAGAGTGGAGGGATGGCAGGTTGCCTAGTGGTTAGAGTGGAGGGATGGCAGGTTGCCTAGTGGTTAGAGTGTAGGGGCTGAAACATGAGGTGATGGCGGCGGATGAGTGGCACGACAATGGGCCTCAGGATCTCGTCACGGTATCTCTGTGCATTCAAATTGCCATCGATAAAATGCAATTGTGTTTGTTGTCCGTAGCGTATGGCTATAGCTCATACCATGTTCTTTATCCTGGGGCGGCAGCGTAGCCTAGTGGTTAGAGCGTTGGACTAGTAACCGGAAGGTTGGAAGTTCAAACCCCCGAGCTGACAAGGTACAAATCTGTCGTTCTGCCCCTGAACAGGCAGTTAACCCACTGTTCCTAGGCCGTCATTGAAAATAAGAATTTGTTCTTAACTGACTTGTCTGGTTAAATAAAGGTCAAATAAAATAAAAATAAAAAAATCCCCTAGCCACTTTAACTATGCCACTTTGTTTACATACTCATCTCATATGTTATACTGTACTCGATATCATCTACTGTATCTTGCCTATGCTCCTCTGTACCATCACTCATTCATATATCCTTATGTACATATTCTTTATCCCCTTACACTGTGTATAAGACAGTAGTTTTGGAATTGTTAGATTACTTGTTGGTTATTACTGCATTGTCGGAACTAGAAGCACAAGCATTTCGCTACACTCGCATTAACATCTGCTAACCATGTGTATGTGACAAATAAAATGTGATTTGATTTGATTTGAACCCCACCGCCACCGTGGGGAATTCCCTTCACATCAATGACATTAGCAAACCACTCGCCCACACGACGCCATCTGCCCGGTACAGCTGAAACCAGGATTCATCCGTGAAGAGCAGACTTCTCCAGCGAGGCCAGTGGCCATCGGAGTTGAGCATTTGCCCACTGAATTCGGTTACAACTGAACTGAAGTTCAAGACCCTGGTGAGGACGATGAGTACTCAGATGAGCTTCCCTGAGACAGTTTCTGACAGTTTGTGCAAAAATTCTTCAGTTGTACAAACCCACAGTTTCATCAGCTGTCCGTGTGGCTGGTCTCAGACGATCCCACAGGTGAAGAAGCCAAATGTGGAGATTCTTGGCTGGCGTGGTTTGACATGGTCTGGGGTTGTGAGGCCAGTTGGACATTCTGCCAAATTCTCTAAAACGACGTTGGAGGCAGCTTATGGTAGAGAAATGAACATTAAATTATCTGGCAACAGCTCTGCTGGACATTTCTGCAGTCAGCATGCCAAGTGTACGCTCCCTCAAAACTTGAGACATCTGTGGCATTGTGTTGTGTGACAAAACTGCACATTTTAGAGTGGCCTTTTATTGTCCCCGGCACAAGGTGCACCTGTGTAATGATCCTGCTGTTTAATCAGCTTCTTGATACGCCACATCTGTCAGGGGATTATTTAGGCAAAGGGAAAATGCTCACTAACAGGGATGTTAACAAATCTGTGCACAAAAGCTTTTTTGTGCAAATGGATAATATTCTGGTCATGAAACCAACATTTTACATGTTGTGTGGAAGTGGATGAGGAAGTGGGGATGGAGGAGGAGAGGGAGGGGGGGGGGGGGGGAGTGGAGAGGGGGAGGAGGAAGTGGAGAGGGGGAGGAGGAAGTGGAGAGGGAGGAGGAGGAAGTGGAGAGGGAGGAGGAGGAAGTGGAGAGGGAGGAGGAGGAAGTGGAGAGGGAGGAGGAGGAAGTGGAGAGGGAGGAGGAGGAAGTAGAGAGGGAGGAGGAGGAAGAAGTGGAGAGGAGGAGGTGGTACCACAGCAGAGGTTCTTGCCACATGGAGGCCTTTGAAGACCAGCTTTGAACCTGACCTTTCTCTGACTGACTGAAGGGAGGAGGAGGAGGAGGAGGAACCTGTGATCGTATGGCCGAGCCGGGGTGATCTGAAATGGTCCCAATATTATACCGTATTTGAGACCTCGTGACCTGGAGAATAGAATGGAGTTTGATAAAGACATAGAAGTAAATTATATTATAATATATTTAGCTGTGACAGATTACAGAAAGGGGAGTGGCCATATGTGACAGATTACAGAAAGGGGAGTGGCCATATGTGACAGATTACAGGAAGGGGGAGGAGTGGCCATATGTGACAGATTACAGAAAGGGGAGTGGCCATATGTGACAGATTACAGAAGGGGGAGGAGTGGCCATATGTGACAGATTACAGGAAGGGGGAGGAGTGGCCATATGTGACAGATTACAGGAAGGGGGAGGAGTGGCCATATGTGACAGATTACAGGAAGGGGGAGGAGTGGCCATATGTGACAGATTACAGAAAGGGGAGTGGCCATATGTGACAGATTACAGAAGGGGGAGGAGTGGCCATATGTGACAGATTACAGGAAGGGGGAGGAGTGGCCATATGTGACAGATTACAGGAAGGGGGAGGAGTGGCCATATGTGACAGATTACAGGAAGGGGAGTGGCCATATGTGACAGATTACAGGAAGGGGGAGGAGTGGCCATATGTGACAGATTACAGGAAGGGGGAGGAGTGGCCATATGTGACAGATTACAGAAAGGGGGGGGGAGTGGCCATATGTGACAGATTACAGAAGGGGGAGGAGTGGCCATATGTGACAGATTACAGGAAGGGGGAGGAGTAGCCATATGTGACAGATTACAGGAAGGGGGAGGAGTGGCCATATGTGACAGATTACAGAAAGGGGAGTGGCCATATGTGACAGATTACAGGAAGGGGGAGGAGTGGCCATATGTGACAGATTACAGAAGGGGGAGGAGTGGCCATATGTGACAGATTACAGAAAGGGGAGTGGCCATATGTGACAGATTACAGAAGGGGGGAAGAGTGGCCATAAGTGACAGATTACAGAAGGGGGAGGAGTGGCCATATGTGACAGATTACAGGAAGGGGGAGGAGTGGCCATATGTGACAGATTACAGGAAGGGGGAGGAGTGGCCATATGTGACAGATTACAGGAAGGGGGAGGAGTGGTCATATGTGACAGATTACAGGAAGGGGGAGGAGTGGCCATATGTGACAGATTACAGGAAGGGGGAGGAGTGGCCATATGTGACAGATTACAGGAAGGGGGAGGTATGTGACAGATTACAGGAAGGGGGAGGTATGTGACAGATTACAGGAAGGGGGAGGTATGTGACAGATTACAGGAAGGGGGAGGTATGTGACAGATTACAGGAAGGGGGAGGTATGTGACAGATTACAGGAAGGGGGAGGTATGTGACAGATTACAGGAAGGGGGAGGTATGTGACAGATTACAGGAAGGGGGAGGTATGTGACAGATTACAGGAAGGGGGAGGTATGTGACAGATTACAGGAAGGGGGAGGTATGTGACAGATTACAGGAAGGGGGAGGTATGTGACAGATTACAGGAAGGGGGAGGTATGTGACAGATTACAGGAAGGGGGAGGTATGTGACAGATTACAGGAAGGGGGAGGTATGTGACAGATTACAGGAAGGGGGAGGTATGTGACAGATTACAGGAAGGGGGAGGTATGTGACAGATTACAGGAAGGGGGAGGTATGTGACAGATTACAGGAAGGGGGAGGTATGTGACAGATTACAGGAAGGGGGAGGTATGTGACAGATTACAGGAAGGGGGAGGTATGTGACCACCTGGATTCAGTCCTTTTGTAGCAACATGTGAAAAAGTGTTTTTTACATTTGGAGAAAAGTAGAAGAGAAAATCAGACACTGCAGTTGAGGAACAATAGGAAAGTAATTCTGCTTTGATAAACCGAACGGATTTCTGTCTGCTTGAACACCAACAACACATGAAAACATGAATTGACCCAGGGAATCGATATAAAATCATTTAGAGATAACAATATGTACAATATGTAATGGATGTGAAATGGCTAGCTAGTTAGCGGTTTGTGGAGCGATGGGTAACGATGCTTCGTGGGTGACTGTTGTCGATGTGTGCAGAGAGTCCCTGGTTCGAGCCCGGGTAAGGGGCGAGGGGACGGTCTAAAGTTTATACTGTTACAAATATACCAAAATCAAAATGGGGGAATCTTTTCCTTTTATTAACTTGCAATGAAAACGACGTTCTGACTAAATTAGAAATGTAGAATATCTGAAAATGTAGTTAGACTCTTACCCGTATGAATGCTTCATGACCAGACTGGACGCCCTTTTGACTCCATTTTGTTTGTACATCTTGTTTGTCCAGTGTTGTGTCCAGCCACTCCGGATCACACTGACCGTGGCGTGGGCAGGAAGTAGCCCGTCACAACTTTTTCCCCAACTTATCTTTGTCGATAGCGCCTGCTAAATTCAGGGCAGTGATGTTGTTAAGAGCAGAAGCAACACTTTCGCAGTTCTTCATGGTTAACGATATATCTTTCATAAAAGCGGATTGGTAGCATGGATTATCTACACCTACCGAGCAGATCATGTTATAGACAGAAACATGCTTACATGGTAGACCAATCAGAACTCATCTCTCGGCATGTCCAACCCAGCCATTGTCTCAGCCAATCGTGTTCTTAAATTCATCAGTTATTCTGCTCTCTGGCACACGCAGTCGGAGTAGATTGCCAGATCAGAGTAGAAATTGGAGTAGATTGCCAGATCGGAGTAGAAATAGGAGTAGATTGCCAGGTCGGAGTAGAAATAGGAGTAGATTGCCAGGTCGGAGTAGAAATTGGAGTAGATTGCCAGATCGGAGTAGAAATTGGAGTAGATTGCCAGATCGGAGTAGAAATAGGAGTAGATTGCCAGATCGGAGTAGAAATAGGAGTAGATTGCCAGGTCGGAGTAGAAATTGGAGTAGATTGCCAGGTCGGAGTAGAAATTGGAGTAGATTGCTCCTTCAATGACATTCTCCCAGCAGCTAGCTAGCTAACGTTAGGCTCCGTGTTTTTAGCTCGCTAAATAAATAGCTACATAAATAGATACGCTAGCCTATTAGCCACCTTATGACTGACTTGTGATCCTTACCTTAGCCACCTTATGACTGACTTGTGATCCTTTGCTAGTTTGATTGAATTGACATTCCCAGCCTTAGTTACATTCGTCTGTTTTTTTTGTCCAAAATATTGAGTCATTGAAACTAAAACATCCCAAATAGGTGGAGGAAACAATGTACCAGTCCAGCTGTGATTTACAACCTGATAGTAATATGTTTTGGACTACCGATAAATGTGTTGGTGAATTATATTAATCAGGCATTGAACTGCATCCATCTATTCTGACAACAATGCCTTGGTGTAGACCTCCATCCTCAATGTCACCCTGTTGTTTACCTATCTGTTCTTCTACACCCCAGTATCTCTACTTGTTGTTTACCTTTCGGCTCCTTTACACCCCAGTATCTCTACTTGTTGTTTACCTTTCTGTTCTTCTACACCCCAGTATCTCTACTTGTTGTTTACCTTTCGGCTCCTTTACACCCCAGTATCTCTACTTGTTGTTTACCTTTCGGCTCCTTTACACCCCAGTATCTCTACTTGTTGTTTACCTTTCTGTTCTTCTACACCCCAGTATCTCTACTTGTTGTTTACCTTTCTGTTCTTCTACACCCCAGTATCTCTACTTGTTGTTTACCTTTCTGCTCCTTCTACACCCCAGTATCTCTACTTGTTGTTTACCTTTCTGCTCCTTCTGCATCCCAGTATCTCTACTTGTTGTTTACCTTTCTGCTCCTTCTGCACCCCAGTATCTCTACTTGTTGTTTACCTTTCTGCTCCTTCTGCACCCCAGTATCTCTACTTGTTGTTTACCTTTCTGCTCCTTCTGCACCCCAGTATCTCTATTTGTTGTTTACCTTTCGGCTCCTTCTGCACCCCAGTATCTCTACTTGCACAACATCATCTGCTCATAAATCACTCCAGTGTTAATCTGATGAATTGTAATTACTTAGCTCCTATTGGCCTATTTATTGCCTTACCTCCTAACACCATCTGCACAACTCTATAGACTTTCTTTTTGTCTACTGTATTATTGACTGTATGTCTGTTTTACTCCATGTGTAACTCTGGGTCGTTGTCTGTGTCACAATGCTTTGCTTTGTCTTGGCCAGGTCGCAGTTGTAAATGAGAACTTGTTCTCAACTGGCCTACCTGGTTAAATAAAGGTGTTCTCAACTAGCCTACCTGGTTAAATAAAGGTGTTCTCAACTAGCCTACCTGGTTAAATAAAGGTGTTCTCAACTAGCCTACCTGGTTAAATAAAGGTGTTCTCAACTAGCCTACCTGGTTAAATAAAGGTGTTCTCAACTGGCCTACCTGGTTAAATAAAGGTGTTCTCAACTAGCCTACCTGGTTAAATAAAGGTGTTCTCAACTAGCCTACCTGGTTAAATAAAGGTGTTCTCAACTGGCCTACCTGGTTAAATAAAGGTGTTCTCAACTGGGCTACCTGGTTAAATAAAGGTGAAATAAAAAATCAACTAAAGTAAAAGTTGTGTGACCCTATAGGGTGTGGGCATTAGGGAAGCAGCCTCGACCTCCACCTGTGAGGTCAGCGTGCTAAACATGTCGTTGTTCTCCTCTCTTCTACTGGGGGATGATTGACTCGTGATTGGTTGTGATTGCTCTCCCTTGGCAGTGTGTGTCGGAACGCCCTCGTCAGTCAAACCTTGGCGCGTCTCACACAATTAAGCTTAGCCACCGGCCCGACAAGTTGCCGTTGTTCTGCGCTGAACAGGAAAATAGAAAACTCACCGTTTATCAGAATTGATTTCAGAGGTCTATCGGTCCTTAAACAGCCAATCAGCATGCAGATCGCTTTCCTCATCAGCCAATCAGTCACTGGCTTGGGTCCCTACGTAGTTCACTAGTAGTGCACTGTAAGGTGATAGGGGGACATTTGGGATGCGGACAGTTACCAGGTCGTCTCAGAGCCTTGTTGTACTAGCTGGGATTGGACTGATGGGAGGCTTTCATTTCCCATCGCCAGCAGATCTCAAAGGGCTTAATCATGTCTTAAACACACACGTGGCTCTACTGTGATGAGGAGGGCCTAGTTACATTGTCCCTCTGTAGTGTGGAGGGTCTAGTTACATTGTCCCTCTGTAGTGTGGAGGGTCTAGTTACATTGTCCCTCTGTAGTGTGGAGGGTCTAGTTACATTGTCCCTCTGTAGTGTGGAGGGTCTAGTTACATTGTCCCTCTGCAGTGTGGAGGGTCTAGTTACATTGTCCCTCTGTAGTGTGGAGGGCCTAGTTACATTGTCCCTCTGTAGTGTGGAGGGTCTAGTTACATTGTCCCTCTGTAGTGTGGATGGACTAGTAACGTCTCTCTGTATATTCAGCTGGTAATCTGCCATGTCTCTCTGTGTGGTATATTCAGCTGGTACTCTGCCATGTCTCTCTGTGTGGTATATTCAGCTGGTACTCTGCCATGTCTCTCTGTGTGGT
>NW_022261981.1:11184362-11236862 GCF_002021735.2 Oncorhynchus kisutch | reverse complement strand
GGCTAGATGAGGGGAGGAGGAAGTGGAGCCAGAGGAAGAGGAGAGGAGGTAGAAGGGCTAGATGAGGGGAGGTAGAAGGGCTAGATGAGGACAGGTAGAAGGGCTAGATGAGGACAGGTAGAAGGGCTAGATGAGGGGAGGTAGAAGGGCTAGATGAGGGGAGGTAGAAGGGCTAGATGAGGGGAGGTAGAAGGGCTAGATGAGGGGAGGAGGAAGTGGAGCCAGAGGAAGAGGAGAGGAGGTAGAAGGGCTAGATGAGGGGAGGAGGAAGTAGAGCCAGAGGAAGAGGAGAGGAGGTAGAAGGGCTAGATGAGGGGAGGAGGTCAAAGAGCTCAAGACAGACTTGACTGAATGGGGTCTGATCTGCATCACAACAGACTGCTTGTTTGCTTATCTTGAAACATTCACTTACAGGATTCTGATCCTTCATTAGTCACTTTTCTAATAATTTATTAGTGTCGCAGGGAGTCAGTCAATTCACATTCAAAATGCATTAGTGGAAAGTGAAAGACCGTTATATTGCTGGACTGGCATTAGATCTGTAAGTGGTTTGAACATACAGTCTGGACAGTAACATACAGCAGACGTTCTTATCCAGAGCAACTTCCAGTGGTTTTGTTCTGAACCCCCCCCATGGGGAATCGAACCCACGACCCTGGCGTTGCAAGCGCCCTGGTCTACCAACTGAGCCACATGGGACCTTTCGGACTTGGATATGTGGGGAACTGGAAGCCTTGTTGTGACTATTTCCAAAGCCTTGTTGTGACTATTTCCAAGGCCTTGTTGTGACTGTTTCCAAAGCCTTGTTGTGACTATTTCCAAAGCCTTGTTGTCACTATTTCCAAGGCCTTGTTGTGACTATTTCCAAAGCCTTGTTGTGACTATTTCCAAAGCCTTGTTGTGACTATTTCCAAAGCCTTGTTGTGACTATTTCCAAAGCCTTGTTGTGACTATTTCCAAAGCCTTGTTGTGACTATTTCCAAAGCCTTGTTGTGACTATTTCCAGGGCCTTGTTGTGACTATTTCCAAGGCCTTGTTGTGACTAGTTGGCTCGCATGTCCCCGGCTTCCTCAGGAGTGGAGGATACACCCTTGGATGGTCAGGAGTGGAGGATACACCCTTGGATGGTCAGGAGTGGAGGATACACCCTTGGATGGTCAGGAGTGGAGGATACACCCTTGGATGGTCTCCATGGGAAATGTTTTGTCTTCTGTTTTTCTCGATGAAGGACTCGAGCGCTCCATTGGGAACCAGTTGCCTTTGTTTCAGCCCACGTTTGAGAGGGTGCACCTGGAGGGCTTGTCGTCTTGTGGCTCCCCGTTGGCTCAAGAAACCTTGAGGGCTTGAACCTTGGTTCACGGAGATCGTCCACCTGTTGGGCGCGGTCCTGTGGTAACTCACGCTGCGCAGGGATCTGTTGTCCTAGCTGCACAGGCTGGTTTGACATCCTTGGCCAGTAATTTGAGATCTGTGGGCTTGGCCCCTGAGAGGTCCAGTCTTGACAGCTAGAGGTTTACCTCCGAACATGATTGCTACCATTCAGTCTACAAGGGCTCCCTCCTCTAGGAAAAATCCTCATCAATCTACACACAATAACCCATAATGACAAAGGGAAAACAGGTTTTTAGAAACAGAAATACCTAATTAATATAAGTATTCAGACCCTTTGCTATGAGACTCGAATTTAAGCTCAGGTGCATCCTGTTTCCATTGATAATCCTTGAGATGTTTCTACAACTTGATTGTAGTCCACTATAAGGTCTCACAGTAGACAGTGAATGTCAGAGCAAAAACCAAACCATGAGGTCGAAGGAATTGTCTGTAGAGCTCTGAGAAATGAATGTGTCAAGGCACAGATCTGGGGAATTTCTGCAACTTTGAAAGTCCCCAAGAACATAGTGGCCTCCATCATAACTAAATGAAATAATTTTGGAACTACCAATACTCTTCCTAGAGCTGGCCACCCAGCCAAACTTAGCAATCAGAGGAGAAGGGCCTTGGTCAGGGAGATTCTTGATGAAAACCTGATCCAGAGCACCCCGGACCTCAGACTGGGACAAAGGTTCACCTTCCAACAGGACAACGACCTTAAGCACACAGCCAAGACAACGCAGAAGTGGCTTCGAGTCTCTGAATGTCCTTGAGTGGCCCAGCCAGAGCCTGGACTTGAACCTGATCGAACATCTCTGGAGAGACCTGAAAATAGCTGTACAGTGACACTCCCCATCCAACCTGACAGAGCTTGAGAGGATCTGCAGAGAACAATGGGAGAAACTCCCCAAATACAGGTGTGCCAAGCTTGTAGGGTCATACCCAACAAGACTGGAGGCTCTAATCGCTGCCAAAGGTGCTTCAACAAAATACTGAGTAAAAGGTCTGAATACTTATTTAAATGTGATATTTCAGTTTTTTAATATTGAAGAAATTAGCAAAAAAATTTAAAAACCTGTTTTTGCTTTGGGGTATTGTGATGTCATTATGAGGTATTGTGATGTCATTATGAGGTAGTGTGATGTCATTATGAGGTAGTGTGATGTCATTATGAGGTAGTGTGATGTCATTATGAGGTAGTGTGATGTCATTATGGGGTATTGTGATGTCATTATGAGGTAGTGTGATGTCATTATGAGGTAGTGTGATGTCATTATGAGGTAGTGTGATGTCATTATGGGGTATTGTGATGTCATTATGGGGTATTGTGATGTCATTATGAGGTAGTGTGATGTCATTATGAGGTAGTGTGATGTCATTATGGGGTATTGTGATGTCATTATGGGGTATTGTGATGTCATTATGAGGTAGTGTGATGTCATTATCGGGTATTGTGATGTCATTATGAGGTAGTGTGATGTCATTATGAGGTAGTGTGATGTCATTATGAGGTAGTGTGATGTCATTATGAGGTAGTGTGATGTCATTATGGGGTATTGTGATGTCATTATGGGGTATTGTGATGTCATTATGGAGTATTGTGATGTCATTATGAGGTAGTGTGATGTCATTATGGAGTATTGTGATGTCATTATGAGGTAGTGTGATGTCATTATGGGGTATTGTGATGTCATTATGGGGTATTGTGATGTCATTATGAGGTAGTGTGATGTCATTATGAGGTAGTGTGATGTCATTATGAGGTAGTGTGATGTCATTATGAGGTAGTGTGATGTCATTATGGGGTATTGTGATGTCATTATGAGGTAGTGTGATGTCATTATGAGGTAGTGTGATGTCATTATGGGGTATTGTGATGTCATTATGAGGTAGTGTGATGTCATTATGAGGTAGTGTGATGTCATTATGAGGTATTGTGATGTCATTATGGGGTATTGTGATGTCATTATGGGGTATTGTGATGTCATTGTGGGGTATTGTGATGTCATTATGGGGTATTGTGATGTCATTATGGGGTATTGTGATGTCATTATGGGGTAGTGTGATGTCATTGTGGGGTAGTGTGATGTCATTGTGGGGTATTGTGATGTCATTATGGGGTATTGTGATGTCATTATGGGGTATTGTGATGTCATTATGGGGTATTGTGATGTCATTATGGGGTATTGTGATGTCATTATGAGGTAGTGTGATGTCATTATGAGGTAGTGTGATGTCATTATGGGGTATTGTGATGTCATTATGGGGTATTGTGATGTCATTATGAGGTAGTGTGATGTCATTATCGGGTATTGTGATGTCATTATGAGGTAGTGTGATGTCATTATGAGGTAGTGTGATGTCATTATGAGGTAGTGTGATGTCATTATGAGGTAGTGTGATGTCATTATGGGGTATTGTGATGTCATTATGGGGTATTGTGATGTCATTATGGAGTATTGTGATGTCATTATGAGGTAGTGTGATGTCATTATGGAGTATTGTGATGTCATTATGAGGTAGTGTGATGTCATTATGGGGTATTGTGATGTCATTATGGGGTATTGTGATGTCATTATGAGGTAGTGTGATGTCATTATGAGGTAGTGTGATGTCATTATGAGGTAGTGTGATGTCATTATGAGGTAGTGTGATGTCATTATGGGGTATTGTGATGTCATTATGAGGTAGTGTGATGTCATTATGAGGTAGTGTGATGTCATTATGGGGTATTGTGATGTCATTATGAGGTAGTGTGATGTCATTATGAGGTAGTGTGATGTCATTATGAGGTATTGTGATGTCATTATGGGGTATTGTGATGTCATTATGGGGTATTGTGATGTCATTGTGGGGTATTGTGATGTCATTATGGGGTATTGTGATGTCATTATGGGGTAGTGTGATGTCATTGTGGGGTAGTGTGATGTCATTGTGGGGTATTGTGATGTCATTATGGGGTATTGTGATGTCATTATGGGGTATTGTGATGTCATTATGGGGTATTGTGATGTCATTGTGGGGTATTGTGATGTCATTGTGGGGTAGTGTGATGTCATTATGGGGTAGTGTCATGTCATTATGGGGTAGTGTGATGTCATTGTGGGGTAGTGTGATGTCATTATGGGGTAGTGTGATGTCATTGTGGGGTAGTGTGATGTCATTATGGGGTATTGTGATGTCATTATGGGGTATTGTGATGTCATTATGGGGTATTGTGATGTCATTATGGGGTATTGTGATGTCATTGTGGGGTATTGTGATGTCATTGTGGGGTATTGTGATGTCATTGTGGGGTATTGTGATGTCATTGTGGGGTATTGTGATGTCATTGTGGGGTATTGTGATGTCATTGTGGGGTAGTGTGATGTCATTGTGGGGTATTGTGATGTCATTGTGGGGTATTGTGATGTCATTGTGGGGTAGTGTGATGTCATTGTGGGGTAGTGTGATGTCATTGTGGGGTAGTGTGATGTCATTATGGGGTATTGTGATGTCATTATGGGGTAGTGTGATGTCATTGTGGGGTAGTGTGATGTCATTATGGGGTATTGTGATGTCATTATGGGGTATTGTGATGTCATTATGGGGTATTGTGATGTCATTATGGGGTATTGTGATGTCATTATGGGGTATTGTGATGTCATTGTGGGGTATTGTGATGTCATTTTGGGGTAGTGTGATGTCATTGTGGGGTAGTGTGATGTCATTATGGGGTATTGTGATGTCATTATGGGGTATTGTGATGTCATTATGGGTATTGTGATGTCATTATGGGGTATTGTGATGTCATTATGGGGTATTGTGATGTCATTGTGGGGTATTGTGATGTCATTGTGGGGTAGTGTGATGTCATTATGGGGTATTGTGATGTCATTATGGGGTATTGTGATGTCATTATGGGGTAGTGTGATGTCATTGTGGGGTAGTGTGATGTCATTGTGGGGTATTGTGATGTCATTATGGGTATTGTGATGTCATTATGGGGTATTGTGATGTCATTATGGGGTATTGTGATGTCATTATGGGGTATTGTGATGTCATTATGGGGTATTGTGATGTCATTATGGGGTATTGTGATGTCATTGTGGGGTAGTGTGATGTCATTATGGGGTATTGTGATGTCATTATGGGGTATTGTGATGTCATTATGGGGTATTGTGATGTCATTATGGGGTATTGTGATGTCATTATGGGGTATTGTGATGTCATTATGGGGTATTGTGATGTCATTATGGGGTAGGGTGTGTTGATTGGTGAGGAAAAAATACAATTGAATCCATTTAAAAAATAAAAGGCTTTAATGCAACAAAAAAAGGAAAAGTCAGGAAGTACTTTCCTAATGCAGCAGACCTGAGACATCTGTTTATGTGAAAATAAAAGAGAGCCGCACACTATAGGAGCTCAGATGCAAAAGGTGAATTACCAACGTTTCGACAGCCAGGCTGTCTTCACCCTGACGAGGTTATCAGCTGTGGAAGGCGGGACTTCCAGTGAGGTTATTCATTGGCCTTGTCAAAGTCGTGAGAGGACCTAACCACCATGGAGATGTTGTACCTCGTTTCCCTCCTTCAGGGAACAGAAGTTCTAGTCAGAATAGGACAAAAGGCATTTCCTCTTTGCCAGCTTATTGTCTGGCCTCAAAACTAAAAAGTAGGGAGAACTTTATTTTTCACACAGTTGACCCTCAACAGTACACCGCAACCTACATTCAGCGTTTCAAGCAGGCCAGAGTAGAGCAGGCCAGAGTAGAGCAGGCCGGAGTAGAGCAGGCCGGAGTAGAGCAGGCCGGAGTAGAGCAGGCCAGAGTAGAGCAGGCCGGAGTAGAACAGGCCAGAGTAGAGCAGGCCAGAGTAGAACAGGCCGTGGTAGAACGGGCCGGAGTAGAACAGGCTGGGGTAGAACAGGCCGGAGCAGAACAGGCCGGGGTAGAACAGGCTGGAGCAGAGCAGAGCGGGCCAGAGAAGGGCAGAGCAGAGTAGAGCGGGCCAGAGTAGAACAGGCCGGGGTAGAACAGGCCAGAGTAGAGCAGGCCGTGGTAGAACGGGCCGGGGTAGAACAGGCCGTGGTAGAACAGGCCGGGGTAGAACAGGCCAGAGTAGAGCAGGCCAGAGTAGAACAGGCCGTGGTAGAACAGGCCGGGGTAGAACGGGCCGGAGTAGAACAGGCCGTGGTAGAACAGGCCGGGGTAGAACAGGCCAGAGTAGAGCAGGCCAGAGTAGAACAGGCCGTGGTAGAACAGGCCGGAGTAGAACAGGCCGGGGTAGAACAGGCCGGAGCAGAACAGGCCGGGGTAGAACAGGCTGGAGCAGAGCAGAGCGGGCCAGAGAAGGGCAGAGCAGAGTAGAGCGGGCCAGAGCCGGTCAGGGCAGAGCAGAGCAGGGCAGAGCAGGCCAGAGCAGAGCGGAGCAGAGCAGGGCAGAGCAGGGCAGAGCGTGCCAGTTTGGGCCAGAGCAGGGCAGAGTAGAACAGGACGGGACAAAGTAAGGTAAGGGTTTGAGTAATGGGGAGAATGCTCTACCTCTCACAGTGTTGCTGATGCAGAGACAGGTTGTCTATTTATAGTGGACCTACAACAAGAATGGATGCTAGAGATCATAATGTATTATTCTCAAGGTTGGTTCCCTACCTAGCGGTCCTCTCAAAGACATACCCCAAAAAACTCCTCTCATCAATCTCTCTCCTCTCTACCGTGTTTTGGGCAGCTGCCCCCATTTTAACACCATGTCCCTCCTCTCCTCCACCTCTATCCTCTCTCCTCCCTCCTCCTCCACCTCTATCCTCTCTCCTCCCTCCTCCTCCACCTCTATCCTCTCTCCTCTCTTTTCCTTTCCTCCACCTCTATCCTCTCTCCTCCTCCACCTCTCTCCTCTCTCCTCCCTCCTCCTCCACCTCTATCCTCTATCCTCCCTCCTCCTCCACCTCTATCCTCTCTCCTCCTCCACCTCTATCCTCTCTCCTCCTCCACCTCTATCCTCTCTCCTCCTCCACCTCTATCCTCTCTCCTCCTCCACCTCTATCCCCTCTCCTCCTCCACCTCTATCCCTTCTCCTCCTCCACCTCTATCCCCTCTCCTCCTCCACCTCTATCCCCTCTCCTCCTCCACCTCTATCCCCTCTCCTCCTCCACCTCTATCCCCTCTCCTCCTCCACCTCTATCCCCTCTCCTCCTCCACCTCTATCCCCTCTCCTCCTCCACCTCTATCCCCTCTCCTCCTCCACCTCTATCCCCTCTCCTCCTCCACCTCTATCCCCTCTCCTCTCTCCTCCTCCACCTCTATCCCCTCTCCTCTCTCCTCCTCCACCTCTATCCCCTCTCCTCCTCCACCTCTATCCCCTCTCCTCTCTCCTCCTCCACCTCTATCCCCTCTCCTCTCTCCTCCTCCACCTCTATCCCCTCTCCTCTCTCCTCCTCCACCTCTATCCCCTCTCCTCTCTCCTCCTCCACCTCTCTCTTCTCTCCTCCTCCACCTCTATCCCCTCCTTCAGGGAGATAACAGTGATGACCACAGTGAGAAACCATTAGGGAGATAACAGTGAGAAACCACAAGGAGATAACAGCGATGACCACAGTGAGAAACCATTAGGGAGATAACAGCGATGACCACAGTGAGAAACCAACAGGGAGATAACAGCGATGACCACAGTGAGAAACAACAGTGAGATAACAGTGAGAAACCACAGGGAGATAACAGCGATGACCACAGTGAGAAACCATTAGGGAGATATCAGCGATGACCACAGTGAGAAACCATTAGGGGCTGTGAGAGCATCCTGGTTGCATCACTGCCTGTTACGGCAACTGCTCGGCCTCCGACCTCAAGGCACTACAGAGTATAGTGAGTACGGCCCAGTACATCACTGGGGCCAAGCTTCCTGCCATCCAGGACCTCTATACCAGGCGGTGTCAGAGGAAGGCCCTAAAAATGATCAAAGACTCCAGCCACCCTAGTCATAGACTGTTCTCTCTGCTTCCGCACGGCAAGAGGTACTGGAGTGCCAAGTCTAGGTCCAAGAGGAGCTCCAAGTCTAGGTCCAAGAGGAGCTCCAAGTCTAGGTCCAAGAGGAGTACCAAGTCTAGGTCCAAGAGGAGTGCCAAGTCTAGGTCCAAGAGGAGCTCCAAGTCTAGGTCCAAGAGGAGCTCCAAGTCTAGGTCCAAGAGGAGTACCAAGTCTAGGTCCAAGAGGAGTGCCAAGTCTAGGTCCAAGAGGAGTACCAAGTCTAGGTCCAAGAGGAGTACCAAGTCTAGGTCCAAGAGGAGTGCCAAGTCTAGGTCCAAGAGGAGTACCAAGTCTAGGTCCAAGAGGAGTACCAAGTATAGGTCCAAGAGGAGTACCAAGTCTAGGTCCAAGAGGCTTCTAAACAGCTTCTACCCCCCCAAGCCATAAGACTCCTGAACAGCTAATCAAATGGCCACCCAGACTATTTGCATTGACCCCCCCCCCCCCTCTTCCACACCGCTGCTACTCTGTTTATTATCTATGCATTAGCACTTTAATAACTCTACCTACATGTACATAATTACCCCGACACCGGTGCCCCCATGACTCTGTACCGGTACCCCCTGTATATAGCCTCCACATTGACTCTGTACTGGTACCCCCTGTATATAGCCTCCACATTGACTCTGTACCGGTACCCCCCTGTATATAGCCTCCACATTGACTCTGTACTGGTACCCCCCTGTATATAGCCTCACATTGACTCTGTACGGTACCCCCTGTATATAGCCTCACATTGACTCTGTACCGGTACCCCCCTGTATATAGCCTCCACATTGACTCTGTACTGGTACCCCCTGTATATAGCCTCCACATTGACTCTGTACCGGTACCTCCTGTATATAGCCTCCACATTGACTCTGTACCGGTACCCCCCCTGTATAAAGCCTCCACATAGACTCTGTAACCGGTACCTCCTGTATATAGCCTCCACATTGACTCTGTACCGGTACCTCCTGTATATAACCTCCACATTGACTCTGTACCGGTACCCCCCCCTGTATATAGCCTCCACATTGACTCTGTACCGGTACCCCCTGTATATAACCTCCACATTGACTCTGTACCGGTTACCCCCCCCCTGTATATAGCCTCCACATTGACTCTGTACCGGTACCCCCGTATATAGCCTCCACATTGGACTCTGTACCTGTACCCCCCTGTATATAGCCCTCCACATTGACTCTGTACCGGTACCCCCTGTATATAGCCTCCACATTGACTCTGTACCGGTACCCCCCTGTATATAGCCTCCACATTGACTCTGTACCGGTACCCCCTGTATATAGCCTCCACATTGACTCTGTACCGGTACCCCCTGTATATAACCTCCACATTGACTCTGTACCGGTACCCCCTGTATATAGCCTCCACATTGACTCTGTACCGGTACCCCCTGTATATAGTCTCCACATTGACTCTGTACCGGTACCCCCTGTATATAGCCTCCACATTGACTCTGTACCGGTACCCCCTGTATATAGCCTCCACATTGACTCTGTACCGGTACCCCCTGTATATAGCCTCCACATTGACTCTGTACCGGTCCCCCTGTATTTAGCCTCCACATTGACTCTGTACTGGTACACCCTGTATATAGCCTCCACATTGACTCTGTACCGGTACCCCCTGTATATAGCCTCCACATTGACTCTGTACCGGTACCCCCTGTATATAGCCTCCACATTGACTCTGTACCGGTACCCCCTGTATATAGCCTCCACATTGACTCTGTACCTGTACCCCCTGTATATAGCCTCCACATTGACTCTGTACCGGTACCCCCTGTATATAGCCTCCACATTGACTCTGTACCGGTACCCCCCTGTATATAGCCTCCACATTGACTCTGTACCGGTACCCCCTGTATATAGTCTCCACATTGACTCTGTACCGGTACCCCCTGTATATAGCCTCCACATTGACTCTGTACCGGTACCCCCTGTATATAGCCTCCACATTGACTCTGTACCGGTACCCCCTGTATATAGCCTCCACATTGACTCTGTACCGGTACCCCCTGTATTTAGCCTCCACATTGACTCTGTACTGGTACACCCTGTATATAGCCTCCACATTGACTCTGTACCGGTACCCCCTGTATATAGCCTCCACATTGACTCTGTACCGGTACCCCCTGTATATAGCCTCCACATTGACTCTGTACTGGTACACCCTGTATATAGCCTCCACATTGACTCTGTACCGGTACCCCCTGTATATAGCCTCCACATTGACTCTGTACCGGTACCCCCTGTATATAGCCTCCACATTGACTCTGTACTGGTACACCCTGTATATAGCCTCCACATTGACTCTGTACCGGTACCCCCTGTATATAGCCTCCACATTGACTCTGTACCGGTACCCCCTGTATATAGCCTCCACATTGACTCTGTACCGTAATACCCTGTATATAGCCTCCACATTGACTCTGTACCGTAATACCCTGTATATAGCCTCCACATTGACTCTGTACCGTAATACCCTGTATATAGCCTCCACATTGACTCTGTACCGTAATACCCTGTATATAGCCTCCACATTGACTCTGTACCGTAATACCCTGTATATAGCCTCCACATTGACTCTGTACCGTAATACCCTGTATATAGCCTCCACATTGACTCTGTACCGTAATACCCTGTATATAACCTCCACATTGACTCTGTACCAGTACCCCCTGTATATAACCTCCACATTGACTCTGTACCGGTACCACCTGTATACAGCCCCGCTATTGTTATTTTACTGCTGCTCTTTAATTATTTGTTACTTTTATCTCTTATTTGTTTTAGGTATTTTTCTTCAAACTGCATTGTTGGTTAAGGGCTTGTCAGTAAGCATTTCACTGTAAGCTCTACACCTGTTGTATTCGGGCGCATGTGACATAAAATGTGATTTGATTTGATTGTTCTGCTGCTGGCCGGCCAACCGTGATGGGTGCGTCAGCAGTGTAGGCTGTCGGCTTATAATTGGATCTTTGAGCTGACTCTTGAGTCCTCGGTCGTTCAGGGCTGTAAAGATCCCTGCCATGGCCTGTAGGTTGGATGGGTCTAGTACCGGTCTGATCCCTGGTCTGTAGGTTGGAGGGGTCTAGTACCGGTCTGATCCCTGCCATGGTCTGTAGGTTGGATGGGTCTAGTACCGGTCTGATCCCTGCCATGGTCTGTAGGTTGGATGGGTCTAGTACCGGTCTGATCCCTGGTCTGTAGGTTGGAGGGGTCTAGTACCGGTCTGATCCCTGCCATGGTCTGTAGGTTGGAGGGGTCTAGTACCGGTCTGATCCCTGCCATGGCCTGTAGGTTGGAGGGGTCTAGTACCGGTCTGATCCCTGCCATGGCCTGTAGGTTGGATGGGTCTAGTACCGGTCTGATCCCTGGTCTGTAGGTTGGAGGGGTCTAGTACCGGTCTGATCCCTGCCATGGCCTGTAGGTTGGCGTGGTCTAGTACCGGTCTGATCCATGGCCTGTAGGTTGGTGTGGTCTAGTACCGGTCTGATCCATGGCCTGTAGGTTGGCGTGGTCTAGATCCCCAAAGGGCAGCCCTCTGGTATATAGGGCAGCCCTCTGGTATATAGGGCAGCCCTCTGGTATATAGGGCAGCCCTCTGGTATATTTCTGAATAATGTAGTGCCTGTGTAGGGAATAGGGTGCTGTATTAGACACTTCCAGTACTCATATATGGCATTAGAGAGACAGAGACCAAAGGACAGCAGTCAGGTGGGGCCAAGAGGAGAGACCAGGGATGGGGCCAAGAGGAGAGACCAGGACTGGGGCCAAGAGGAGAGACCAGGGCTGGGGCCTAGAGGAGAGAGAGAGAGACCAGGGATGGGGCCAAGAGGAGAGACCAGGGCTGTGGGGCCAAGAGGAGAGACCAGGGCCAAGCGGAGAGACCAGGGCTGGGGCCAAGCGGAGAGACCAGGGCTGGGGCCAAGAGGAGAGACCAGGGCTGGGGCCAAGCGTAGAAACCAGGGCTGGGGCCAAGCGGAGAGACCAGGGCTGGGGCCAAGAGGAGAGACCAGGGCTGTGGCCAAGAGGAGAGACCAAGGCTGGGGCCAAGAGGATAGAGAGAGACTAGGGCTGCAGGCCAAGAGGAGAGACCAGGGCTGGGGCCAAGAGGAGAGAGCGAGACTAGGGCTGGGGCCAGGAGGAGAGACCAGGGCTGGGGCCAAGAGGAGAGACCAGGGCTGGGGCCAAGAGGAGAGACCAGGGCTGCAGCCAAGAGGAGGGAGAGAGACCAGAGCTGGGGCCAAGAGGAGAGACCAGGGCTGGGGCCAAGAGGAGAGAGAGACCAGGGCTGGGCCCAAGAGGAGAGACCAGGGCTGGGGCCAAGAGGAGAGACCAGGGCTGGGGCCAAGGGGAGAGAGAGAGACCATGGCTGGGCCCAAGAGGAGAGACCAGGGCTGGGGCCAAGAGGAGAGACCAGGGCTGTGGCCAAGAGGAGAGCGAGAGACCAGAGCAGGGGCCAAGAGGAGAGAGAGAGACAAGGGCTGGGGCCAAGAGGAGAGACCAGGGCTGAGGCCAAGAGGAGAGACCAGGGCTGGGGCCAAGAGGAGAGGGAGAGACCAGGGCTGGGCCAAAGAGAAGAGACCAGGTCTGGGGTCAAGAGGAGAGACCAGGGCTGGGGTCAAGAGGAGAGACCAGGGCTGGGGTCAAGAGGAGAGACCAGGGCTGGGGTCAAGAGGAGAGACCAGGGCTGGGGCCAAGAGGAGAGAGCAGGGCTGGGGCCAAGAGGAGAGAGCAGGGCTGGGGCCAAGAGGAGAGAGCAGGGCTGGGGCCAAGAGGAGGGAGCAGGGCTGGGGCCAAGAGGAGAGAGCAGGGCTGGGGCCAAGAGGAGAGACCAGGGCTGGGGCCTAGAGGAGAGAGAGAGAGACCAGGGTTGGGGCCAAGAGGAGAGAGAGAGACCAGGGTTGGGGCCAAGAGGAGAGACCAGGGATGGGGCCAAGAGGAGACAGAGAGACACCAGGGCTGGGGCTGAGAGGAGAGACCAGGGCTGGGGCCAAGAGGAGAGACCAGGGCTGTGGCCAAGAGGAGAGACCAAGGCTGGGGCCAAGAGGAGAGAGAGAGACCAGGGTTGGGGACAAGAGGAGAGACCAGGGCTGTGGCCAAGAGGTTAGAGAGAGAGACTAGGGCTGCGGCCAAGAGGAGAGACCAGGGCTGGGGCCAAGAGGAGAGAGCGAGACTAGGGCTGGGGCCAAGAGGAGAGACCAGGGCTGCGGCCAAGAGGAGAGAGAGAGACCAGAGCTGGGGCCAAGAGGAGAGACCAGGGCTGGGGCCAAGAGGAGAGAGAGAGACCAGGGCTGGGCCCAAAAGGAGAGACCAGAGCTGGGGCCAAGAGGAGAGACCAGAGCTGGGGCCAAGAGGAGAGACCAGGGCTGGGGCCAAGAGGAGAGAGAGAGACCAGGGCTGGGGCCAAGAGGAGAGAACAGGGCTGAGGCCAAGAGGAGAGAACAGGGCTGAGGCCAAGAGGAGAGAACAGGGCTGAGGCCAAGAGGAAAGACCAGGGCTGGGGCCAAGGAGAGAGGGAGAGACCAGGGCTGGGCCCAAGAGGAGAGACCAGGGCTGGGGTCAAGAGGAGAGACCAGGGCTGGGGCCAAGAGGAGAGACCAGGGCTGTGGCCAAGAGGAGAGACCAGGGCTGGGGCCAAGAGGAGAGACCAGGGCTGGGGCCAAGAGGAGAGACCAGGGCTGCGGCCAAGAGGAGAGAGCGAGACTAGGGCTGGGGCCAAGAGGGGAGACCAGGGCTGGGGCCAAGAGGAGAGACCAGGGCTGGGGCCAAGAGGAGAGACCAGGGCTGGGGCCAAGAGGAGAGACCAGGGCTGCGGCCAAGAGGAGAGACCAGGGCTGCGGCCAAGAGGAGAGAGAGAGACCAGAGCTGGGGCCAAGAGGAGACCAGGGCTGGGGCCAAGAGGAGAGTGAGAGACCAGGGCTGGGCCCAAGAGGAGAGACCAGGGCTGGGGCCAAGGGGAGAGAGAGAGACCAGGGCTGGGCCCAAGAGGAGAGACCAGTGCTGGGCCCAAGAGGAGAGACCAGGGCTGGGGCCAAGAGGAGAGACCAGGGCTGGGGCCAAGAGGAGAGACCAGGGCTGGGGCCAAGAGGAGAGACCAGGGCTAAGGCCAAGAGGAGAGACCAGGGCTGGGGCCAAGAGGAATGGTGAAATGAGGACAGAGAGGGAGAGGGAATGGGAAAATGAGGACAGCGAGGGAGAGGGAATGGGGAAATGAGGACAGAGAGGGAGAGGTGGTGAAATGAGGACAGAGAGGGAGAGGGAATGGTGAAATGAGGACAGAGAGGGAGAAGGAATGGGGAAATGAGGACAGAGAGGGAGAATGAATGGGGAGGCAGGCAGGCTGGCTGGCTGTGTATATAGAGAAGGGTAGACAGTCCCATATCAGCTGGTTGTTGGTGTGTTTTTAGCCTCGTTAAACGTGGCCACTTGATGCCTGCAGTTTCGTGAGTTAGAGAGCCACTGTATTGTAACTTGTTGAAACCTCCACACCAAACACCCACACTAACCCACACTATGCTACTGGCTGGGGAGAGACCCACACTATGCTACTGGCTGGGGAGAGAGGGAGAGAGACCCACACTATGCTAATGGCTGGGGAGAGAGACCCACACTATGCTACTGGCTGGGGAGAGAGGGAGAGAGACCCACACTATGCTACTGGCTGGGGAGAGAGACCCACACTATGCTACTGGCTGGGGAGAGAGACCCACAATATGCTACTGGCTGGGGAGAGAGACCCACACTATGCTACTGGCTGGGGAGAGAGACCTACACTATGCTACTGGCTGGGGAGAGAGGGAGAGAGACCCACACTATGCTACTGGCTGGGGAGAGAGACCTACACTATGCTACTGGCTGGGGAGAGAGACCCACACTATGCTACTGGCTGGGGAGAGAGGGAGAGAGACCCACACTATGCTACTGGCTGGGGAGAGAGACCCACACTATGCTACTGGCTGGGGAGAGAGACCCACAATATGCTACTGGCTGGGGAGAGAGGGAGAGAGACCCACACTATGCTACTGGCTGGGGAGAGAGACCTACACTATGCTACTGGCTGGGGAGAGAGACCCACACTATGCTACTGGCTGGGGAGAGAGACCCACACTATGCTACTGGCTGGGGAGAGAGGGAGAGAGACCCACACTATGCTACTGGCTGGGGAGAGAGACCCACACTATGCTACTGGCTGGGGAGAGAGGGAGAGAGACCCACACTATGCTACTGGCTGGGGAGAGAGACCCACACTATGCTACTGGCTGGGGAGAGAGACCCACAATATGCTACTGGCTGGGGAGAGAGGGAGAGAGACCCACACTATGCTACTGGCTGGGGAGAGAGACCTACACTATGCTACTGGCTGGGGAGAGAGACCCACACTATGCTACTGGCTGGGGAGAGAGACCCACACTATGCTACTGGCTGGGGAGAGAGACCTACACTGTGCTACTGGCTGGGGAGAGAGGGAGAGAGACCCACACTATGCTATTGGCTGGAAGAGAGACCCACACTATGCTACTGGCTGGGAGAGAGGGAGAGAGACCCTCACTATGCTACTGGCTGGGAGAGAGGGAGAGAGACCCTCACTATGCTACTGGCTGGGAGAGAGACCCACACTATGCTACTGGCTGGGAGAGAGGGAGAGAGACCCTCACTATGCTACTGGCTGGGAGAGAGGGAGAGAAACCCACGCTGTGCTACTGGCTGGGAGAGAGGGAGAAACCCACGCTGTGCTACTGGCTGGGAGAGAGGGAGAAACCCACGCTGTGCTACTGGCTGGGAGAGAGAGGCAGAGGGAGAGAGACCCACGCTATGCTACTGGCTGGGAGAGAGGGAGAAACCCACGCTGTGCTACTGGCTGGGAGAGAGGGAGAAACCCACGCTGTGCTACTGGCTGGGAGAGAGAGGCAGAGGGAGAGAGGGAGAAACCCACGCTGTGCTACTGGCTGGGAGAGAGGGAGAAACCCACGCTGTGCTACTGGCTGGGGGAGAGAGGGAGAAACCCACGCTGTGCTACTGGCTGGGAGAGATAGGGAGAGATATGTACTTTCTGTGATCTAGGAAATGTTTCTTCACAGAAACACAAACCTTTTGATTGTAAAGGACATTACCCACATGGATGTAAACAACAATAACCAACACTTTGGATATGATTTAGACATGGTGACACAATACACTCCCTCTCCTCTCCTCTCCTCTCCTCTCCTCTCCTCTCCTCTCCTCTCCTCTCCTCTCCTCTCCTCTCCTCTCCTCTCCTCTCCTCTCCTCTCCTCACTCCCTCTCCCTCTCCCTCTCCTCTCCTCCTCCCTTCTCTCCTCTCCCCCCTCCCCTCTCCTGCCCCTTTCTCCTCCTGCCCTGCCCTCCTCTCCTCCTCCCTTCTCCTCCTCCCATCCTCCTCCCTACTCTCCTCTCCTCTCCTCACTCCCTCTCCCTCTCCCTCTCCTCTCCTCCTCCCTTCTCTCCTTTCTCCTCCTGCCCTGCCCTCCTCTCCTCCTCCCTTCTCCTCCTCCCATCCTCCTCCTCCCTTCTCCTCCTCCCATCCTCTTCCTCCTTCTCCTCCTCTCCTCCTCCCTTCTCTCCCTTCCCTCCTCCTCTCTCCTCTCCTCTCCCTTCCCTCCTCCTCTCTCCTCTCCTCTCCTCTCCGCTCCTCCTCCCTCTCCTCTCCTCCTCCCTTCTCTCCTCTCCTCCTCCCTTCTCCCCTCTCCTCTCCTCTCCTCTCTCCTCTCCTCTCCCCCTCTCTCCTCCCCCCCTCTCCTCTCCTCTCCTCTCCTCTCTCCTCTCCTCTCCCCCTCTCTCCTCCCCCCCTCTCCTCTCCTCTCCTCTCCTCTCCTCTCCTCTCCTCTCCTCTCCTCTCCTCTCCTCTCCTCTCCTCTCCTCTCCTCTCCTCTCCCCCTTCTCCTCTCCTCTCCTCTCTAAGTGCTGTAGGAGGAGGAATATTAAAGTGTAGCTGGGTGTGTGATGTGTGTGGGAGCGTATGAACCCAGAGCGTATTGATTTGTCTATATGTAACCCAGCTAGTGTAACACTCCACAACCAACCAGCCCACCTCCAGTAGATGAGATGAGTGGATGGATGTAGGCAGGGTGGAAAGGAAATATATATTAGGCCTTATTTTGCGTGTTCCAACTAGTAAGTGACCTAGATTTAATGGAGAAACATCCACAGTTCTGATTTACTTCCCCTTGGTTACAGCTATTCATTAGTCCATCAGAAGATTCCTCAAGGGTGGAAGTTAGATCTTAGTCGGCAACTAGGTTGAAGTGCATGGGTTGGTTCCATGAGAGGGGAAGTAGATTGCCAGTGACCCTGTTTATCATTGCTTTGGGTGTGTGTCTTGTTTCTCTGTTATCGCCTCTCAGGTCTGCCTCGGTTGTTTCTCTGTTATTGCCTCTCAGGTCTGACTCTTGTTTCTCTGCTATCGCCTCTCTGGTCTGCCTCGGTTGTTTCTCTGCTATCGCCTCTCTGGTCTGCCTCTTGTTTCTCTGTTATCGCCTCTCTGGTCTGCTTCGGTTGTTTCTCTGCTATCACCTCTCTAATCTGCCTCGGTTGTTTCTCTGCTATCACCTCTCAGGTCTGCCTCGGTTTTTTCTCTGCTATCGCCTCTCTGGTCTGACTCGGTTTTTTCTCTGCTATCGCCTCTCTGGTCTGACTCTTGTTTCTCTGCTATCGCCTGTCAGGTCTGACTCTTGTTTCTCTGCTATCGCCTGTCAGGTCTGCCTCGGTTGTTTCTCTGCTATCGCCTCTCTGGTCTGCCTCGGTTGTTTCTCTGCTATGCCCTCTCTGGTCTGCCTCGGTTGTTTCTCTGCTATCGCCTCTCTGGTCTGCCTCGGTTGTTTCTCTGCTATCGCCTCTCTGGTCTGCCTCGGTTGTTTCTCTGCTATCGCCTCTCTGGTCTGCCTCGGTTGTTTCTCTGCTATCGCCTCTCTAATCTGCCTCGGTTGTTTCTCTGCTATCGCCTCTCTAATCTGCCTCGGTTGTTTCTCTGCTATCGCCTCTCAGGTCTGCCTCGGTTGTTTCTCTGTTATCGCCTCTCTAATCTGCCTCGGTTGTTTCTCTGCTATGCCCTCTCTGGTCTGCCTCGGTTGTTTCTCTGCTATCGCCTCTCAGGTCTGCCTCGGTTGTTTCTCTGTTATCGCCTCTCTAGTCTGCCTCGGTTGTTTCTCTGCTATCACCTCTCTAGTCTGCATCGGTTGTTTCTCTGCTATCACCTCTCTGGTCTGCCTCGGTTGTTTCTCTGCTATCACCTCTCTAGTCTGCCTCGGTTGTTTCTCTGCTATCGCCTCTCTGGTCTTCCTCGGTTGTTTCTCTGCTATCTCCTCTCTGGTCTGCCTCGGTTGTTTCTCTGCTATCTCCTCTCTGGTCTTCCTCAGTTGTTTCTCTGCTATCTCCTCTCTGGTCTGCCTTCGGTTGTTTCCTTCCCTTTAGTAAGGCAAGCCAAGCTCAAAGCTTCTTCTCTCTCTCCTGGGGGTGTCTACCTGGCTGAGTAGGTCTGTGTCCCTGCCTGGGGGTGTCTACCTGGCTGAGTAGGTCTGTGTCCCTGCCTGGGGGTGTCTACCTGGCTGAGTAGGTCTGTGTCCCTGCCTGGGGGTGTCGACCTGGCTGAGTAGGTCTGTGTCCCTGCCTGGGGGTGTCTACCTGGCTGAGTAGGTCTGTGTCCCTGCCTGGGGGTGTCTACCTGGCTGAGTAGGTCTGTGTCCCTGCCTGGGGGTGTCGGCCTGGCTGAGTAGGTTTGTGTCCCTGCCTGGGGGTGTCTACCTGGCTGAGTAGGTCTGTGTCCCTGCCTGGGGGTGTCTACCTGGCTGAGTAGGTCTGTGTCCCTGCCTGGGGGTGTCTACCTGGCTGAGTAGGTCTGTGTCCCTGCCTGGGGGTGTCTACCTGGCTGAGTAGGTCTGTGTCCCTGCCTGGGGGTGTCTACCTGGCTGAGTAGGTCTGTGTCCCTGCCTGGGGGTGTCTACCTGGCTGAGTAGGTCTGTGTCCCTGCCTGGGGGTGTCTACCTGGCTGAGTAGGTCTGTGTCCCTGCCTGGGGGTGTCGACCTGGCTGAGTAGGTCTGTGTCCCTGCCTGGGGGTGTCTACCTGGCTGAGTAGGTCTGTGTCCCTGCCTGGGGGTGTCTACCTGGCTGAGTAGGTCTGTGTCCCTGCCTGGGGGTGTCTACCTGGCTGAGTAGGTCTGTGTCCCTGCCTGGGGGTGTCGACCTGGCTGAGTAGGTCTGTGTCCCTGCCTGGGGGTGTCTACCTGGCTGAGTAGGTCTGTGTCCCTGCCTGGGGGTGTCGACCTGGCTGAGTAGGTCTGTGTCCCTGCCTGGGGGTGTCGACCTGGCTGAGTAGGTCTGTGTCCCTGCCTGGGGGTGTCCCCACCCTGAGATGGACCATCTGTCCCTCCACCCTGAGCGTTGATGATTCATCAAGCAGAGACCGTAGAAAAGCCAGATTTAGACATTGTATATCATTTAAAAGTTCATTTTCACACCTTGCTGTTCATGTAAATAATGTATTATATTTGACCAGTTTCTCACAATTATTTATCACGGGAAAAGAGAGAGGTTTTGGGAGGTAAATTTTGTTAAATCTTGCTAACCGGGTTCCCGCCATTCAACCCCAGTTGTGTCCAATCAGAGGCTAGGAGGGAGTTGATGGTTGTGTTGTAACATGGTCCTATATGGGGTCTCTAGGAGGTGTTGATGGTTGTGTTGTAACATGGTCCTATATGGGGTCTCTAGGAGGTGTTGATGGTTGTGTTGTAACATGGTCCTATATGGGGTCTCTAGGTGTTGATGGTTGTGTTGTAACATGGTCCTATATGGGGTCTCTAGGTGTTGATGGTTGTGTTGTAACATGGTCCTATATGGGGTCTCTAGGTGTTGATGGTTGTGTTGTAACATGGTCCTATATGGGGTCTCTAGGAGGTGTTGATGGTTGTGTTGTAACATGGTCCTATATGGGGTCTCTAGGTGTTGATGGTTGTGTTGTAACATGGTCCTATATGGGGTCTCTAGGTGTTGATGGTTGTGTTGTAACATGGTCCTATATGGGGTCTCTAGGAGGTGTTGATGGTTGTGTTGTAACATGGTCCTATATGGGGTCTCTAGGTGTTGATGGTTGTGTTGTAACATGGTCCTATATGGGGTCTCTAGGTGTTGATGGTTGTGTTGTAACATGGTCCTATATGGGGTCTCTAGGAGGTGTTGATGGTTGTGTTGTAGCATGGTCCTATATGGGGTCTCTAGGAGGTGTTGATGGTTGTGTTGTAACATGGTCCTATATGGGGTCTCTAGGAGGTGTTGATGGTTGTGTTGTAACATGGTCCTATATGGGGTCTCTAGGAGGTGTTGATGGTTGTGTTGTAACATGGTCCTATATGGGGTCTCTAGGAGGTGTTGATGGTTGTGTTGTAACATGGTCCTATATGGGGTCTCTAGGAGGTGTTGATGGTTGTGTTGTAACATGGTCCTATATGGGGTCTCTAGGTGTTGATGGTTGTGTTGTAACATGGTCCTATATGGGGTCTCTAGGAGGTGTTGATGGTTGTGTTGTAACATGGTCCTATATGGGGTCTCTAGGAGGTGTTGATGGTTGTGTTGTAACATGGTCCTATATGGGGTCTCTAGGAGGTGTTGATGGTTGTGTTGTAACATGGTCCTATATGGGGTCTCTAGGTGTTGATGGTTGTGTTGTAACATGGTCCTATATGGGGTCTCTAGGAGGTGTTGATGGTTGTGTTGTAACATGGTCCTATATGGGGTCTCTAGGAGGTGTTGATGGTTGTGTTGTAACATGGTCCTATATGGGGTCTCTAGGAGGTGTTGATGGTTGTGTTGTAACATGGTCCTATATGGGTTCTCTAGGTGTTGATGGTTGTGTTGTAACATGGTCCTATATGGGGTCTCTAGGTGTTGATGGTTGTGTTGTAACATGGTCCTATATGGGGTCTCTAGGAGGTGTTGATGGTTGTGTTGTAGCATGGTCCTATATGGGGTCTCTAGGAGGTGTTGATGGTTGTGTTGTAACATGGTCCTATATGGGGTCTCTAGGAGGTGTTGATGGTTGTGTTGTAGCATGGTCCTATATGGGGTCTCTAGGAGGTGTTGATGGTTGTGTTGTAACATGGTCCTATATGGGGTCTCTAGGTGTTGATGGTTGTGTTGTAACATGGTCCTATATGGGGTCTCTAGGAGGTGTTGATGGTTGTGTTGTAACATGGTCCTATATGGGGTCTCTAGGAGGTGTTGATGGTTGTGTTGTAACATGGTCCTATATGGGGTCTCTAGGAGGTGTTGATGGTTGTGTTGTAACATGGTCCTATATGGGGTCTCTAGGAGGTGTTGATGGTTGTGTTGTAACATGGTCCTATATGGGGTCTCTAGGAGGTGTTGATGGTTGTGTTATAACATGGTCCTATATGGGGTCTCTAGGTGTTGATGGTTGTGTTGTAACATGGTCCTATATGGGGTCTCTAGGTGTTGATGGTTGTGTTGTAACATGGTCCTATATGGGGTCTCTAGGAGGTGTTGATGGTTGTGTTGTAACATGGTCCTATATGGGGTCTCTAGGAGGTGTTGATGGTTGTGTTGTAACATGGTCCTATATGGGGTCTCTAGGAGGTGTTGATGGTTGTGTTGTAACATGGTCCTATATGGGGTCTTTAGGAGGTGTTGATGGTTGTGTTGTAACATGGTCCTATATGGGGTCTCTAGGTGTTGATGGTTGTGTTGTAACATGGTCCTATATGGGGTCTCTAGGTGTTGATGGTTGTGTTGTAGCATGGTCCTATATGGGGTCTCTAGGAGGTGTTGATGGTTGTGTTATAACATGGTCCTATATGGGGTCTCTAGGAGGTGTTGATGGTTGTGTTGTAACATGGTCCTATATGGGGTCTCTAGGAGGTGTTGATGGTTGTGTTATAACATGGTCCTATATGGGGTCTCTAGGAGGTGTTGATGGTTGTGTTGTAACATGGTCCTATATGGGGTCTCTAGGAGGTGTTGATGGTTGTGTTTTAACATGGTCCTATATGGGGTCTCTAGGAGGTGTTGATGGTTGTGTTGTAACATGGTCCTATATGGGGTCTCTAGGAGGTGTTGATGGTTGTGTTGTAACATGGTCCTATATGGGGTCTCTAGGTGTTGATGGTTGTGTTGTAACATGGTCCTATATGGGGTCTCTAGGTGTTGATGGTTGTGTTGTAACATGGTCCTATATGGGGTCTCTAGGTGTTGATGGTTGTGTTGTAACATGGTCCTATATGGGGTCTCTAGGTGTTGATGTTGTTGTTGTGCTCTTATCTTTTCTCATTCAACAGACACTAGAATGTTCTGGGTATTCGAGTATCTAAGTACCACATCAATATTTCAGCACGTACTACATTCTCCCATGTCACCCCACTCCTCCTCCCTCTCCACTGGCTTCCAGTGAAAGCTAGAAGACCATGTCACCCCACTCCTCCTCCCCCGGCTTCCAGTGAAATCTAGAAGACCATGTCACCCCACTCCTCCTCCTCCTCCTCCTCCCTCTCCACTGGCTTCCAGTCAAAGCTAGAAGACCATGTCACCCCACTCCTCCTCCCTCTCCACTGGCTTCCAGTCAAAGCTAGAAGACCATGTCACCCCACTCCTCCTCCCTCTCCACTGGCTTCCAGTCAAAGCTAGAAGACCATGTCACCCCACTCCTCCTCCCTCTCCCCCGGCTTCCAGTGAAATCTAGAAGACCATGTTACTAGCCTGCAAAGCAGCGAGAGGAGCTGCCCCTTCCTTCCTTCAGGCTCTGCTCAAAACTCTACACCCCAACCTGAGTTCTCCGTTCTGCCACCTCTGGTCTCTTGGCCCTCCAATCCCCTACAGGAGGGCAGCTCCCGTTCAGCCCGGTACAAACTCTTCTCTGTCCCGTTCAGCCCGGTCCATACTCTTCTCTGTCCGGTTCAGCCCGGTCCAAACTCTTCTCTCTCCCGTTCATCCCGGTCCAAACTATTCTCTGTCCGGTTCAGCCTGGTCCAAACTATTCTCTGTCCCGTTCAGCCTGGTCCAAACTATTCTCTGTCCCGTTCAGCCCGGTCCAAACTCTTCTCTGTCCCGTTCATCCCGGCCCAAGCTCTTCTCTGATCCTGGTACCCCCAATGGTGGAAGTAGTAGTGGCTGTGACTGGAGGTATATTTAGCTGGGGGACAGGTAGTTGCTGTGACTGGGGGTATATTTAGCTGGGGGACAGGTAGTTGCTGTGACTGTGGGGACAGGTAGTGGCTGTGACTGTGGGGACAGGTAGTGGCTGTGACTGGAGGTATATTTAGCTGGGGGACAGGTAGTGGCTGTGACTGTGGGGACAGGTAGTGGCTGTGACTGTGGGGACAGGTAGTGGCTGTGACTGTGGGGACAGGTAGTGGCTGTGACTGTGGGGACAGGTAGTGGCTGTGACTGTGGGGACAGGTAGTGGCTGTGACTGGAGGTATATTTAGCTGGGGGACAGGTAGTGGCTGTGACTGGGGGGTATATTTAGCTGGGGGACAGGTAGTGGCTGTGACTGTGGGGACAGGTAGTGGCTGTGACTGTGGGGACAGGTAGTGGCTGTGACTGGGGGGTATATTTAGCTGGGGGACAGGTAGTGGCTGTGACTGGGGGTATATTTAGCTGGGGGGACCGTTTCTGTGTGGCTAGTAGTCCCTAGAAAGGCCAGAAGCTAGGAAGAAACCTAGAGAGGAACCAGGCTATGAGGGGTGGCCAGTCCTCTTCTGGCTGTGCCGGGTGGAGATTATAACAGAACATGGCCAAGATGTTCAAATGTTCATAGATGGCCAGCAGGGTCAAATAATAATAATCACAGTAGTTGTAGAGGGCGCAACAGGTCAGCACCTCAGGAGTAAATGTCAGTTGTCTTTTCATAGCCGATCATTAAGAGTTAGAGACAGCAGGTGCAGTAGAGATAGAGAGTCAAAAACAGAAGGTCTGGGACAAGGTACCACATCTTTTAATTACTTTGTCTTTCTGTTCTCCTTCTCTCTTTCTTTGAAATAATCGTATCCACTTTTTGATCCTGTGAGAATCGTGACGTCTTTTTTTTAAATGCAGATATTTAGTTAGATTGCCTCTCTGTCGTTACCTCAGATTTCATCATCTGTGAGGGTATTCTGTCTCACAGAGTGGATATAAGACGCAGGACAGTAGCCGATCCTACTGTCTGTCTGTCTGTCTGTCTGTAGGGGCTAATACAGGCCCTGTCTGTCTGTCTGTCTGGGTGATCCTACTGTCTGTCTGTCTGTCTGTCTGTCTGTCTGGGTGATCCTACTGTCTGTCTGTCTGCCTGTCTGCCTGCCTGCCTGACTGCCTGTCTGTCTGCCTGTCTGCCTGTCTCTCTCTCTGTCTGGGTGATCCTACTGTCTGTCTGCCTGCCTGTCTGTCTGCCTGTCTGCCTGTCTCTCTCTCTGTCTGGGTGATCCTACTGTCTGTCTGTCTGTCTGTCTGTTGTCTGTCTGTCTGTCTGTCTGTCTGTCTGTCTGTCTGTCTGTCTGTCTCTGTCTGTCTGTCTGTCTGTCTTCTGTCTGTCTGTCTGTCTGTCTGTCTGTCTGTCTGTCTGTCTGTCTGTCTGTCTGTCTGTCTGTCTGTCTGTCTGTCTGTCTGTCTGTCTGTCTGTCTGTCTGTCTGTCCTGTCTGTCTGTCTGTCCTGTCTGTCTGTCTGTCTGTCTGTCTGTCTGTCTGTCTGTCTGTCTGTCTGTCTGTCTGTCGTTCTGTCTGTCGTCTGTCTGTCTGTCTGTCTGTCTGTCTGTCTGTCTGTCTGTCTGTCTGTCTGTCTGTCTGTCTGTCTGTCTGTCTGTCTGTCTGTCCTGTCTGTCTGTCCTGTCTGTCTGTCTGTCTGCTGTCTGTCGTCTGTCTGTCTGTCTGTCTGTCTGTCGTCTGTCTGTCTGTCTGTCCTGTCTGTCTGTCTGTCTGTCTGTCTGTCTTCTGTCTGTCTGTCGTCTGTCTGTCTGTCTGTCTGTCTGTCTGTCGTCTGTCTGTCTGTCTGTCTGTCTGTCTGTCTGTCTGTCTGTCTGTCTGTCTGTCTGTCTGTCTGTCTGTCTGTCTGTCTGTCTGTCTGTCTGTCTTGTCTGTCTGTCTGTCTGTCTGTCTGTCTGTCTGTCTGTCTGTCTGTCTGTCTGTCTGTCTGTCTGTCTGTCTGTCCTGTCTGTCTGTCTGTCTGTCTGTCTGTCTGTCTGTCTGTCTGTCTGTCTGTCTTGTCTGTCTGTCTGTCTGTCTGTCTGTCTGTCTGTCTGTCTGTCTGTCTGTCTGTCTGTCTGTCTGTCTGTCTGTCTGTCTGTCTGTCTGTCTGTCTGTCTGTCTGTCTTGTCTGTCTGTCTGTCTGTCTGTCTGTCTGTCTGTCTGTCTGTCTGTCTGTCTGTCTGTCTGTCTGTCTGTCTGTCTGTCTGTCTGTCTGTCTGTCTGTCTGTCTGTCTGTCTGTCTGTCTGTCTGTCTGTCTGTCTGTCTGTCTGTCTGGTCTGTCTGTCTGTCTGTCTGTCTGTCTGTCTGTCTGTTGTCTTCTGTCTGTCTGTCTGTCTGTCTGTCTGTCTGTCTGTCTGTCTGTCTGTCTGTCTGTCTGTCTGTCTGTCTGTCTGTCTGTCTGTCTGTCTGTCTGTCTGTCTGTCTGTCTGTCTGTCTGTCTGTCTGTCTGTCTGTCTGTCTGTCTGTCTGTCTGTCTGTCTGTCTGTCTGTCTGTCTGTCTGTCTGTCTGTCTGTCTGTCTGTCTGTCTGTCTGTCTGTCTGTCTGTCTGTCTGTCTGTCTGTCTGTCCTGTCTGTCTGTCTGGGTGATCCTACTGTCTGCCTGTCTGTCTGTCTGTCTGCCTGTCTGCCTGTCTCTCTCTCTGTCTGGGTGATCCTACTGTCTGTCTGTCTGTCTCTCTGTCTCGCTGTGTATTAGTATTAATATGAACCATGTGCTCTGCTACATTATTAGTATCAGTATTAGTATGAACCATGTGCTCTGCTACATTATTAGTATCAGTATTAGTATGAACCATGTGCTCTGCTACATTATTAGTATCAGTATTAGTATGAACCATGTGCTCTGCTACATTATTAGTATCAGTATTAGTATGAACCATGTGCTCTGCTACATTATCAGTATTAATATGAACCATGTGCTCTGCTACATTATCAGTATTAATATGCACCATGTGCTCTGCTACATTATCAGTATTAATATGCACCATGTGCTCTGCTACATTATCAGTATTAATATGAACCATGTGCTCTGCTACATTATCAGTATTAATATGCACCATGTGCTCTGCTACATTATCAGTATTAATATGAACCATGTGCTCTGCTACATTATCAGTATTAGTATGAACCATGTGCTCTGCTACATTATTAGTATCAGTATTAATATGCACCATGTGCTCTGCTACATTATCAGTATTAATATGAACCATGTGCTCTGCTACATTATCAGTATTAATATGAACCATGTGCTCTGCTACATTATTAGTATCAGTATTAATATGCACCATGTGCTCTGCTACATTATCAGTATTAATATGAACCATGTGCTCTGCTACATTATCAGTATTAGTATGAACCATGTGCTCTGCTACATTATTAGTATCAGTATTAATATGCACCATGTGCTCTGCTACATTATCAGTATTAATATGAACCATGTGCTCTGCTACATTATCAGTATTAATATGAACCATGTGCTCTGCTACATTATTAGTATCAGTATTAATATGAACCATGTGCTCTGCTACATTATCAGTATTAATATGAACCATGTGCTCTGCTACATTATCAGTATTAATATGAACCATGTGCTCTGCTACATTATCAGTATTAATATGAACCATGTGCTCTGCTACATTATCAGTATTAATATGAACCATGTGCTCTGCTACATTATTAGTATCAGTATTAATATGAACCATGTGCTCTGCTACATTATCAGTATTAGTATGAACCATGTGCTCTGCTACATTATCAGTATCAGTATTAATATGAACCATGTGCTCTGCTACATTATCAGTATTAAAATGAACTATGTGCCCTGCTACTCTGCTCTCTCATGGTAAGCCTCATTATGTACCAGATGCCATTTCCCCTCCCTGGGTTGGTCCAGCTAGCGAGCTTCAACTCCCTGTCCACTGCCCAGCCAGCTTAGTCTTTGCTGGGATTTAGGGGTTGTATCCCAAATAGCACCCTGTTCTCTGTGTAGTGCGCTAGGGCCCATAGGGCTGTGGTCAAATGAAGTGCACTATCTAGGGAAAGGGGTGCTATTTGAGCCAGGGCCTTTTATACAGGGGGAAAGTGTTGTAATTACTGTGTCTAATGTTCCTCCACTGGGAGAGTGTTGGGAAGCCCAGTAAACAGTAGGATCAGGACCACACAGACACACATCCTGCTACAGTAGCTTGGGGCGGCAGGTTGTCGTACAGTGTGAGTGTGTGTGTTGTCGTACAGTGTGTGTGTGTGTGTTGTCGTACAGTGTGTGTGTCTAATGTTCCTCCACTGGGGGAGAGTTGGGAAGCCCAGTAAACAGTAGGATCATGACCACACAGACACACATCCTGCTACAGTAGCTTGGGGCGGCAGGTTGTCGTACAGTGTGAGTGTGTGTGTTGTCGTACAGTGTGAGTGTGTGTGTTGTCGTACAGTGTGAGTGTGTGTGTGTGTGTGTTGTCGTACAGTGTGTGTGTGTCTAATGTTCCTCCACTGGGAGAGTGTTGGGAAGCCCAGTAAACAGTAGGATCATGACCACACAGACACACATCCTGCTACAGTAGCTTGGGGTGGCAGGTTGTCGTACAGTGTGAGTGTATCTAATGTTTCTCCACTGGGAGAGTGTTGGGAAGCCCAGTAAACAGTAGGATCAGGACCACACAGATACACAGAACCAGATCCTGCTACAGTAGCTTGGGGCGGCAGGTTGTCGTACAGTGTGAGTGTGTGTGTTGTCGTACAGTGTGAGTGTGTGTGTTGTCGTACAGTGTGAGTGTGTGTGTTGTGGTACAGTGTGAGTGTGTGTGTTGTCGTACACTCTGTGAGTGTACGACAACACACACTGTGTGTTGTCGTACAGTGTGAGTGTGTGTGTTGTCGTACAGTGTGAGTCTGTCTGTCTGTCTGTCTGTCTGTCTGTCTGTCTGTCTGTCTGTCTGTCTGTCTGTCTGTCTGTCTGTCTGTCTGTCTGTCTGTCTGTCTGGGTGATCCTACTGTCTGCCTGTCTGCCTGCCTGCCTGCCTGTCTGTCTGCCTGTCTGCCTGTCTCTCTCTCTGTCTGGGTGATCCTACTGTCTGTCTGTCTGTCTCTCTGTCTCGCTGTGTATTAGTATTAATATGAACCATGTGCTCTGCTACATTATTAGTATCAGTATTAGTATGAACCATGTGCTCTGCTACATTATTAGTATCAGTATTAGTATGAACCATGTGCTCTGCTACATTATTAGTATCAGTATTAGTATGAACCATGTGCTCTGCTACATTATTAGTATCAGTATTAGTATGAACCATGTGCTCTGCTACATTATTAGTATCAGTATTAGTATGAACCATGTGCTCTGCTACATTATTAGTATCAGTATTAGTATGAACCATGTGCTCTGCTACATTATTAGTATCAGTATTAATATGAACCATGTGCTCTGCTACATTATCAGTATTAATATGAACCATGTGCTCTGCTACATTATCAGTATTAATATGCACCATGTGCTCTGCTACATTATCAGTATTAATATGCACCATGTGCTCTGCTACATTATCAGTATTAATATGAACCATGTGCTCTGCTACATTATTAGTATCAGTATTAATATGAACCATGTGCTCTGCTACATTATCAGTATTAATATGAACCATGTGCTCTGCTACATTATCAGTATTAATATGCACCATGTGCTCTGCTACATTATCAGTATTAATATGAACCATGTGCTCTGCTACATTATCAGTATTAATATGAACCATGTGCTCTGCTACATTATCAGTATTAATATGAACCATGTGCTCTGCTACATTATCAGTATTAATATGAACCATGTGCTCTGCTACATTATCAGTATTAGTATGAACCATGTGCTCTGCTACATTATTAGTATCAGTATTAATATGCACCATGTGCTCTGCTACATTATCAGTATTAATATGAACCATGTGCTCTGCTACATTATCAGTATTAATATGAACCATGTGCTCTGCTACATTATTAGTATCAGTATTAATATGAACCATGTGCTCTGCTACATTATCAGTATTAATATGAACCATGTGCTCTGCTACATTATCAGTATTAATATGAACCATGTGCTCTGCTACATTATCAGTATTAATATGAACCATGTGCTCTGCTACATTATCAGTATTAATATGAACCATGTGCTCTGCTACATTATTAGTATCAGTATTAATATGAACCATGTGCTCTGCTACATTATCAGTATTAGTATGAACCATGTGCTCTGCTACATTATCAGTATCAGTATTAATATGAACCATGTGCTCTGCTACATTATCAGTATTAAAATGAACTATGTGCCCTGCTACTCTGCTCTCTCATGGTAAGCCTCATTATGTACCAGATGCCATTTCCCCTCCCTGGGTTGGTCCAGCTAGCGAGCTTCAACTCCCTGTCCACTGCCCAGCCAGCTTAGTCTTTGCAGGGATTTAGGGGTTGTATCCCAAATAGCACCCTGTTCTCTGTGTAGTGCGCTAGGGCCCATAGGGCTGTGGTCAAATGAAGTGCACTATCTAGGGAAAGGGGTGCTATTTGAGCCAGGGCCTTTTATACAGGGGGAAAGTGTTGTAATTACTGTGTCTAATGTTCCTCCACTGGGAGAGTGTTGGGAAGCCCAGTAAACAGTAGGATCAGGACCACACAGACACACATCCTGCTACAGTAGCTTGGGGTGGCCGGTTGTCGTACAGTGTGAGTGTGTGTGTTGTCGTACATTGTGTGTGTGTGTGTTGTCGTACAGTGTGTGTGTCTAATGTTCCTCCACTGGGGGAGAGTTGGGAAGCCCAGTAAACAGTAGGATCATGACCACACAGACACACATCCTGCTACAGTAGCTTGGGGTGGCAGGTTGTCGTACAGTGTGAGTGTCTAATGTTCCTCCACTGGTGGAGAGTTGGGAAGCCCAGTAAACAGTAGGATCATGACCACACAGACACACATCCTGCTACAGTAGCTTGGGGCGGCAGGTTGTCGTACAGTGTGAGTGTGTGTGTTGTCGTACAGTGGTGAGTGTGTGTGTTGTCGTACAGTGTGAGTGTGTGTGTTGTCGTACAGTGTGAGTGTGTGTGTTGTCGTACAGTGTGAGTGTGTGTGTGTGTGTGTTGTCGTACAGTGTGTGTGTGTCTAATGTTCCTCCACTAGGAGAGTGTTGGGAAGCCCAGTAAACAGTAGGATCATGACCACACAGACACACATCCTGCTACAGTAGCTTGGGGTGGCAGGTTGTCGTACAGTGTGAGTGTATCTAATGTTTTCTCCACTGGGAGAGTGTTGGGAAGCCCAGTAAACAGTAGGATCAGGACCACACAGATACACAGAACCAGATCCTGCTACAGTAGCTTGGGGCGGCAGGTTGTCGTACAGTGTGAGTGTGTGTGTTGTGGTACAGTGTGAGTGTGTGTGTTGTCGTACACTCTGTGAGTGTACGACAACACACACTGTGTGTTGTCGTACAGTGTGAGTGTGTGTGTTGTCGTACAGTGTGAGTGTGTGTGTGGTCGTACAGTGTGAGTGTGTGTGTGGTCGTACAGTGTGAGTGTGTGTGTTGTCGTACAGTGTGAGTGTGTGTTGTCGTACAGTGTGAGGTGTGTGTGTTGTTGCGCAGTGTGAGTGTGTGTGTGTTGTCGTACAGTGTGAGTGTGTGTGTGTGTGTTGTCGTACAGTGTGCGTGTGTGTGCGTTGTTGTACAGTGCGAGTGTGTTGTGTGTTGTCGTACAGTGTGCGTGTGTGTTGTCGTACAGTGTGAGTGTGTGTGTGTTTGTTGTCGTACAGTGCGTGTGTGTGTGTTTGCCGTACAGTGTGAGTGTGTGTGTTGTGGTACAGTGTGTGTGTGTGTGTGTGTGTGGTCGTACAGTGGTGTGTGTGTTGTGGTACAGTGTGAGTGTGTGTGTGTTGTCGTACAGTGTGTGTGTGTGTGTTGTCGTACAGTGTGAGTGTGTGTGTTGTCGTACAGTGTGAGTGTGTGTGTTGTCGTACAGTGCGAGTGTGTGTGTTGTTGTACAGTGTGAGTGTGTGTGTGTTGTTGTACAGTGTGAGTGTGTGTGTGGTCGTACAGTGCGAGTGCGCGTCTCGTAAGCGGTTGTTGTATAACAGGCAGCTGTAAACTGCTGGGAGGCGCTGAGTGATTCCCTCTGCATCGTACTGTAGTGACGCTGCCTTCTGTTACCGAGCTGTTGCTAGGCTCCTCTGCTCTGTAGCAACCAAGGAGGGAAGCGGTTTCATTTCTGCAGTGAATTCATCCTGTCAAATATTTAATCTTCAGGCAAAACACAGTAACATGAGATTAACTCTCTGTAAACACCAAGCTTATTATAGTTCTGTTATTATTAGTTGTAAACACAAGGTTATTATAGTTATGTTAGTGGTAGTGTAGAGCCAGTGGGTGGGGTAGTGTAGAGCCCGTGGGTGGGGTAGTTGTAGAGACAGTGGGTGGGGTAGTGTAGAGACAGTGGGTGGGGTAGTGTAGAGCCAGTGGGTGGGGTTAGTGTAGAGACAGTGGGTGGGGTAGTGTAGAGCCAGTGGGTGGGGTAGTGTTAGAGCCAGTGGGTGGGGTAAGTGTAGAGCCAGTGGGTGGGGTAGTGTAGAGACAGTGGGTGGGGTAGTGTAGAGCCAGTGGGTGGGGTAGTGTAGAGCAGTGGGTGGGGTAAGTGTAGAGCCAGTGGGTGGGGTAGTGTAAGACAGTGGGTGGGGTAGTGTAGAGACAGTGGGTGGGGTAGTGTAGAAGTCAGTGGGTGGGGTAGTGTAGAGCCAGTGGTGGGGTAGTGTAGAGACAGTGGGTGGGGTAAGTGTAGAGCCATGGGTGGGGTATGTAGAGCCGTGGGTGGGGTAGTGTAGAGACAGTGGGTGGGGTAGTGTAGAGACAGTGGGTGGGGTAGTGTAGAGCCAGTGGGTGGGGTAGTGTAGAGACAGTGGGTGGGGGTAGTGTAGAGCCAGTGGGTGGGGTAGTGTAGAGACAGTGGGTGGGGTAGTGTAGAGCCAGTGGGTGGGGTAGTGTAGAGACAGTGGGTGGGGTAGTGTAGAGCCAGTGGGTGGGGGTAGTGTAGAGCCAGTGGGTGGGGGTAGTGTAGAGCCAGTGGGTGGGGGTAGTGTAGAGACAGTGGGTGGGGTAGTGTAGAGACAGTGGGTGGGGTAGTGTAGAGCCAGTGGGTGGGGTAGTGTAGAGACAGTGGGTGGGGTAGTGTAGAGCCAGTGGGTGGGGTAGTATAGAGCCAGTGTGTGTGGTAGTGTAGAGACAGTGGGTGGGGTAGTGTAGAGACAGTGGGGTGGGGTAGTGTAGAGCCAGTGGGTGGGGTAGTGTAGAGACAGTGGGTGGGGTAGTGTAGAGCCAGTGGGTGGGGTAGTATAGAGCCAGTGTGTGTGGTAGTGTAGAGACAGTGGGTGGGGTAGTGTAGAGACAGTGGGGTGGGGTAGTGTAGAGCCAGTGGGTGGGGTAGTGTAGAGACAGTGGGTGGGTAGTGTAGAGCCAGTGGGTGGGGTAGTCTAGAGACAGTGGGTGGGTAGTGTAGAGCCAGTGGGTGGGGTAGTATAGAGCCAGTGTGTGTGGTAGTGTAGAGACAGTGGGTGGGGTAGTTTTAGAGACCAGTGGGTGGGGTAGTGTAGAGACAGTGGGTGGGGTAGTGTAGAGACAGTGGGTGGGGTAGTGTAGAGGCAGTGGGTGGGGTAAGTGTAGAGACAGTGGGTGGGGTAGTGTAGAGACAGTGGGTGGGGTAGTGTAGAGCCAGTGGGTGGGGTAGTGTAGAGACAGTGGGTGGGGTAGTGTAGAGACAGTGGGTGGGGGAGTGTAGAGGCCAGTGGGTAGGGTAGTGTAGAGACAGTGGGTGGGGTAGTGTAGAGCCAGTGGGTGGGGTAGTGTAGAGACAGTGGGTGGGGTAGTGTAGAGACAGTGGTGGGGTAGTGTAGAGACAGTGGGTGGGGTAGTGTAGAGACAGTGGGTGGGGTAGTGTAGAGCCAGTGGGTGGGGTAGTATAGAGCCAGTGTGTGTGGTAGTGTAGAGACAGTGAGTGGGGTAGTGTAGAGACAGTGGGTGGGGTAGTGTAGAGCCAGTGGGTGGGGTAGTGTAGAGCCAGTGGGTGGGGTAGTGTAGAGACAGTGGGTGGGGTAGTGTAGAGCCAGTGGGTGGGGTAGTCTAGAGACAGTGGGTGGGGTAGTGTAGAGCCAGTGGGTGGGGTAGTGTAGAGACAGTGGGTGGGGTAGTGTAGAGCCAGTGGGTGGGGTAGTATAGAGCCAGTGTGTGTGGTAGTGTAGAGACAGTGGGTGGGGTAGTGTAGAGACAGTGGGTGGGGTAGTGTAGAGCCAGTGGGTGGGGTAGTGTAGAGCCAGTGGGTGGGGTAGTGTAGAGCCAGTGGGTGGGGTAGTGTAGAGACAGTGGGTGGGGTAGTGTAGAGCCAGTGGGTGGGGTAGTGTAGAGCCAGTGGGTGGGGGAGTGTAGAGCCAGTGGGTAGGGTAGTGTAGAGACAGTGGGTGGGGTAGTGTAGAGCCAGTGGGTGGGGTAGTGTAGAGACAGTGGGTGGGGTAGTGTAGAGCCAGTGGGTGGGGTAGTGTAGAGACAGTGGGTGGGGTAGTGTAGAGCCAGTGGGTGGGGTAGTATAGAGCCAGTGTGTGTGGTAGTGTAGAGACAGTGGGTGGGGTAGTGTAGAGCCAGTGGGTGGGGTAGTGTAGAGACAGTGGGTGGGGTAGTGTAGAGACAGTGGGTGGGGTAGTCTAGAGACAGTGGGTGGGGTAGTGTAGAGCCAGTGGGTGGGGTAGTATAGAGCCAGTGTGTGTGGTAGTGTAGAGACAGTGGGTGGGGTAGTGTAGCCAGTGGGTGGGGTAGTATGGAGCCAGTGTGTGTGGTAGTGTAGAGACAGTGGGTGGGGTAGTGTAGAGACAGTGGGTGGGGTAGTGTAGAGCCAGTGGGTGGGGGTAGTGTAGAGACAGTGGGTGGGGTAGTGTAGAGCCAGTGGGTGGGGTAGTCTAGAGACAGTGGGTGGGGTAGTGTAGAGCCAGTGGGTGGGGTAGTGTAGAGCCAGTGTGTGTGGTAGTGTAGAGACAGTGGGTGGGGTAGTTTAGAGACAGTGGGTGGGGTAGTGTAGAGACAGTGGGTGGGGTAGTGTAGAGACAGTGGGTGGGGTAGTGTAGAGACAGTGGGTGGGGTAGTGTAGAGACAGTGGGTGGGGTATGTAGAGCCAGTGGGTGGGGTAGTGTAGAGCCAGTGGGTGGGGTAGTGTAGAGACAGTGGGTGGGGTAGTGTAGAGACAGTGGGTGGGGTAGTGTAGAGCCAGTGGGTGGGGTAGTGTAGAGACAGTGGGTGGGGTAGTGTAGAGACAGTGGGTGGGGTAGTGTAGAGACAGTGGGTGGGGTAGTGTAGAGACAATGGGTGGGGTAGTGTAGAGACGGTGTGGTTTTGGCATGAGAAGAGGTGTATGTTTCTGCTGAGTGATGGGCCACTGTCTCTCCTACTGTGTGGCAGTACTCAGTGACGGGCCACTGTCTCTCCTACTGTGTGGCAGTACTCAGTGACGGGCCACTGTCTCTCCTACTGTGTGGCAGTACTCAGTGACTGGCCACTGTCTCTCCTACTGTGTGGCAGTACTCAGTGACGGGCCACTGTCTCTCCTACTGTGTGGCAGTACTCAGTGACGGGCCACTGTCTCTCCTACTGTGTGGCAGTACTCAGTGACTGGCCACTGTCTCTCCTACTGTGTGGCAGTACTCAGTGACGGGCCACTGTCTCTCCTACTGTGTGGCAGTACTCAGTGACGGGCCACTGTCTCTCCTACTGTGTGGCAGTACTCAGTGACGGGCCACTGTCTCTCCTACTGTGTGGCAGTACTCAGTGACTGGCCACTGTCTCTCCTACTGTGTGGCTGTATTCAGTGACTGGCCACTGTCTCTCCTACTGTGTGGCAGTACTCAGTGACTGGCCACTGTCTCTCCTACTGTGTGGCAGTACTCAGTGACGGGCCACTGTCTCTCCTACTGTGTGGCAGTACTCAGTGACGGGCCACTGTCTCTCCTACTGTGTGGCAGTACTCAGTGACTGGCCACTGTCTCTCCTACTGGGTGTCAGTATTCAGCTTTACATTGGCTGTCCCAAATGGCACCTTTCTTATTTATACAGCACATGTCTGTCTGTTTGTCTGTCTCTCTGTCTGTCTCTTTTCTCTGTCTGCCTCTTCTCCCTGTCTCTCTCTGTCTCTCTCTGTCTCTCTCTCTCTGTCTCTCTGTCTCTCTGTCTCTCTCTCTCTCTCTCTCTCTCTCTTAGACAGATCTCCCACAGAGTGTGTGTGGTTCAGACAGAGCTGTCTAGTTGACAGGGAGTCCTCCACTCTCCTGTCTTAATGACCTGAAGAGGAGAGAGAAGTGACAGAACAGAACTCAGAGGAAGTCAAAGAGCTCCCCTGACTCTCTCTGTCTGCCTCCGTGGCTGTCTGTCTGTCTGCCTCCGTGGCTGTCTGTCTGTCTGCCTCTGTGGCTGTCTGTCTGTCTGCCTCCGTGGCTGTCTGTCTGTCTGCCTCCGTGGCTGTCTGTCTGTCTGCCTCCGTGGCTGTCTGTCTGTCTGCCTCCGTGGCTGTCTGTCTGTCTGCCTCCGTGGCTGTCTGTGTGTCTGTCTGTCGCTGTCTGTGTGTTTTAACATGTAGTCTAACATGTCTTTAGTGGTGGGAGCTCCCCTGACTCTCTCTGTCTGCCTCCGTGGCTGTCTGTGTGTCTGTCTGTCGCTGTCTGTGTGTTTTAACATGTAGTCTAACATGTCTTTAGTGGTGGGAGCTCCCCTGACTCTCTCTGTCTGCCTCCGTGGCTGTCTGTGTGTCTGGTGGGAATGTAGCATAGTTCCGTGGCTGTCTGTCTGTCTGCCTCCGTGGCTGTCTGTGTGTCTGGTGGGAATGTAGCATAGTTTTCACACCCATGGACATATTCCACATTTAGTTTCTGTTACAGACTGAATTCACAATGGATTAAATACATGTTCTCACCTACATCTACACACAATACCCCATTATGATGTCATCATCAATCTACACACAATACCCCATTATGATGTCATCAACAATCTACACACAATACCCCATTATGATGTCATCATCAATCTACACACAATACCCCATTATGATGTCATCATCAATCTACACACAATACCCCATTATGATGTCATCATCAATCTACACACAATACCCCATTATGATGTCATCATCAATCTACACACAATACCCCATTATGATGTCATCATCAATCTACACACAATACCCCATTATGATGTCATCATCAATCTACACACAATACCCCATTATGATGTCATCATCAATCTACACACAATACCCCATTATGATGTCATCATCAATCTACACACAATACCCCATTATGATGTCATCATCAATCTACACACAATACCCCATTATGATGTCATCATCAATCTACACACAATACCCCCATTATGATGTCATCATCAATCTACACACAATACCCCATTATGATGTCATCATCAATCTACACACAATACCCCATTATGATGTCATCATCAATCTACACACAATACCCAATTAAACTTTAGCAAATGTACTTACGTATTCACCCCCCCCCCCCGGGTCAATATTCACCCCCCAGTTAGATGGGGAGCGATAGTGACCAAGCTCTGTTCAGTTAGATGGGGAGCGATAGTGACCAAGCTCTGTTCAGTTAGATGGGGAGCGATGGTGACCAAGCTCTGTTAAGTTAGATGGGGAGCGATGGTGACCAAGCTCTGTTCAGTTAGATGGGGAGCGATGGTTACCAAGCTCTGTTCAGTTAGATGGGGAGCGATGGTGACCAAGCTCTGTTAAGTTAGATGGGGAGCGATGGTGACCAAGCTCTGTTCAGTTAGATGGGGAGCGATGGTGACCAAGCTCTGTTCAGTTAGATGGGGAGCGATGGTGACCAAGCTCTGTTCAGTTAGATGGGGAGCGATGGTGACCAAGCTCTGTTCAGTTAGATGGGGAGCGATGGTGACCAAGCTCTGTTCAGTTAGATGGGGAGCGATGGTGACCAAGCTCTGTTCAGTTAGATGGGGAGCGATGGTGACCAAGCTCTGTTCAGTTAGATGGGGAGCGATGGTGACCAAGCTCTGTTCAGTTAGATGGGGAGCGATAGTGACCAAGCTCTGTTCAGTTAGATGGGGAGCGATGGTGACCAAGCTCTGTTCAGTTAGATGGGGAGCGATAGTGACCAAGCTCTGTTCAGTTAGATGGGGAGCGATGGTGACCAAGCTCTGTTAAGTTAGATGGGGAGCGATGGTGACCAAGCTCTGTTCAGTTAGATGGGGAGCGATAGTGACCAAGCTCTGTTCAGTTAGATGGGGAGCGATGGTGACCAAGCTCTGTTCAGTTAGATGGGGAGCGATAGTGACCAAGCTCTGTTAAGTTAGATGGGGAGCGATGGTGACCAAGCTCTGTTAAGTTAGATGGGGAGCGATAGTGACCAAGCTCTGTTAAGTTAGATGGGGAGCGATGGTGACCAAGCTCTGTTAAGTTAGATGGGGAGCGATGGTGACCAAGCTCTGTTCAGTTAGATGGGGAGCGATGGTGACCAAGCTCTGTTCAGTTAGATGGGGAGCGATAGTGACCAAGCTCTGTTAAGTTAGATGGGGAGCGATGGTGACCAAGCTCTGTTCAGTTAGATGGGGAGCGATGGTGACCAAGCTCTGTTAAGTTAGATGGGGAGCGATGGTGACCAAGCTCTGTTCAGTTAGATGGGGAGCGATAGTGACCAAGCTCTGTTAAGTTAGATGGGGAGCGATAGTGACCAAGCTCTGTTAAGTTAGATGGGGAGCGATGGTGACCAAGCTCTGTTAAGTTAGATGGGGAGCGATGGTGACCAAGCTCTGTTCAGTTAGATGGGGAGCGATGGTGACCAAGCTCTGTTAAGTTAGATGGGGAGCGATAGTGACCAAGCTCTGTTAAGTTAGATGGGGAGCGATAGTGACCAAGCTCTGTTCAGTTAGATGGGGAGCGATGGTGACCAAGCTCTGTTCAGTTAGATGGGGAGCGATGGTGACCAAGCTCTGTTCAGTTAGATGGGGAGCGATGGTGACCAAGCTCTGTTAAGTTAGATGGGGAGCGATGGTGACCAAGCTCTGTTAAGTTAGATGGGGAGCGATGGTGACCAAGCTCTGTTCAGTTAGATGGGGAGCGATGGTGACCAAGCTCTGTTCAGTTAGATGGGGAGCGATGGTGACCAAGCTCTGTTCAGTTAGATGGGGAGCGATGGTGACCAAGCTCTGTTCAGTTAGATGGGGAGCGATGGTGACCAAGCTCTGTTAAGTTAGATGGGGAGCGATGGTGACCAAGCTCTGTTAAGTTAGATGGGGAGCGATAGTGACCAAGCTCTGTTAAGTTAGATGGGGAGCGATAGTGACCAAGCTCTGTTCAGTTAGATGGGGAGCGATGGTGACCAAGCTCTGTTCAGTTAGATGGGGAGCGATGGTGACCAAGCTCTGTTCAGTTAGATGGGGAGCGATGGTGACCAAGCTCTGTTAAGTTAGATGGGGAGCGATGGTGACCAAGCTCTGTTAAGTTAGATGGGGAGCGATAGTGACCAAGCTCTGTTCAGTTAGATGGGGAGCGATGGTGACCAAGCTCTGTTCAGTTAGATGGGGAGCGATGGTGACCAAGCTCTGTTCAGTTAGATGGGGAGCGATGGTGACCAAGCTCTGTTAAGTTAGATGGGGAGCGATGGTGACCAAGCTCTGTTCAGTTAGATGGGGAGCGATGGTGACCAAGCTCTGTTCAGTTAGATGGGGAGCGATGGTGACCAAGCTCTGTTAAGTTAGATGGGGAGCGATAGTGACCAAGCTCTGTTAAGTTAGATGGGGAGCGATGGTGACCAAGCTCTGTTAAGTTAGATGGGGAGCGATGGTGACCAAGCTCTGTTCAGTTAGATGGGGAGCGATGGTGACCAAGCTCTGTTAAGTTAGATGGGGAGCGATGGTGACCAAGCTCTGTTAAGTTAGATGGGGAGCGATGGTGACCAAGCTCTGTTAAGTTAGATGGGGAGCGATGGTGACCAAGCTCTGTTAAGTTAGATGGGGAGCGATGGTGACCAAGCTCTGTTAAGTTAGATGGGGAGCGATAGTGACCAAGCTCTGTTAAGTTAGATGGGGAGCGATGGTGACCAAGCTCTGTTCAGTTAGATGGGGAGCGATGGTGACCAAGCTCTGTTCAGTTAGATGGGGAGCGATGGTGACCAAGCTCTGTTCAGTTAGATGGGGAGCGATGGTGACCAAGCTCTGTTCAGTTAGATGGGGAGCGATGGTGACCAAGCTCTGTTCAGTTAGATGGGGAGCGATGGTGACCAGCAATCCTTAAGTCTTTCCATAGATTTTCAATTGGGATTCAAGTCTGGGATTTGTCTGGACCACTCAAGGACTTTCACATTCTTGTTCTGGAGTCATTTCAGCATTGCTTTGGCTCTATGCTTGGAGTCATTGTCCTGTTGAAATGTAAATCTCCACAGTTTAAGGTTGTTTGCACTCTGGAGCAGGTTCTCATTAAGGCTTTGCCTGTATTAGGCTCTATTCATTGTTCCCTCCATCCTTACCAGTCTCCCAGTCCCCTCGCCGCTGAAAAGCATCCCCCATAGCATGATGCTGCCACCACCATCCTTACCAGTCTCCTCTTCCGGTGGTTTATTATTGATCCCCATTAGTTCCTGCCAAGGCAGCAGCTACTCTTCCTGGGGTTTATTATGGATCCCCATTAGTTCCTGCCAAGGCAGCAGCTACTCTTCCTGGTGTTTATTATGGATCCCCATTAGTTCCTGCCAAGCAGCAGCTACTCTTCCTGGGGTTTATTATGGATCCCCATTAGTTCCAGCCAAGGCAGCAGCTACTCTTCCTGGTGTTTATTATGGATCCCCATTAGTTCCTGCCAAGGCAGCAGCTACTCTTCCTGGGGTTTATTATGGATCCCCATTAGTTCCTGCCAAGGCAGCAGCTACTCTTCCTGGGGTTTATTATGGATCCCCATTAGTTCCTGCCAAGGCAGCAGCTACTCTTCCTGGGGTTTATTATGGATCCCCATTAGTTCCTGCCAAGGCAGCAGCTACTCTTCCTGGGGTTTATTATGGATCCCCATTAGTTCCTGCCAAGGCAGCAGCTACTCTTCCTGGGGTTTATAATGGATCCCCATTAGTTCCTGCCAAGGCAGCAGCTACTCTTCCTGGGGTTTATTATGGATCCCCATTAGTTCCTGCCAAGGCAGCAGCTACTGTACCTGAGGTCCAACAACATTAAGGCAGTTAAATATAATTAAACATTTACATTTCAACAGATTTCACAACACATGATGTGTGTTCTCTAAGGCCACTACTTTACAGTTCAAAGTGTGTGTTCTCTAAGGCCACTACTTTACAGTTCAAAGTGTGTGTTCTCTAAGGCCACTACTTTACAGTTCAAAGTGTGTGTTCTCTAAGGCCACTACTTTACAGTTCAAAGTGTGTGTTCTCTAAGGCCACTACTTTACAGTTCAAAGTGTGTGTTCTCTAAGGCCACTACTTTACAGTTCAAAGTGTGTGTTCTCTAAGGCCACTACTTTACAGTTCAAAGTGTGTGTTCTCTAAGGCCACTACTTTACAGTTCAAAGTGTGTGTTCTCTAAGGCCACTACTTTACAGTTCAAAGTGTGTGTTCTCTAAGGCCACTACTTTACAGTTCAAAGTGTGTGTTCTCTAAGGCCACTACTTTACAGTTCAAAGTGTGTGTTCTCTAAGGCCACTACTTTACAGTTCAAAGTGTGTGTTCTCGAAGGCCACTACTTTACAGTTCAAAGTGTGTGTTCTCTAAGGCCACTACTTTACAGTTCAAAGTGTGTGTCCTCCCAGTCCAACTGTTTCATAAGGTGTATTTGTTTAAAAACAAATCTGATTCTCCTGCTGCATCAGTTACCTGATGTGGAATAGAGTTCCATGTAGTAATGTCTCTATGTAGGACTGTGGAATAGAGTTCCATGTAGTCATGGCTCTATGTGGTACTGTGGAATAGAGTTCCATGTAGTCATGTCTCTATGTAGTACTGTGGAATAGAGTTCCATGTAGTCATGGCTCTATGTAGTACTGTGGAATAGAGTTCCATGTAGTCATGGCTCTATGTGGTACTGTGGAATAGAGTTCCATGTAGTCATGTCTCTATGTAGTACTGTGGAATAGAGTTCCATGTAGTCATGGCTCTATGTAGTACTGTGGAATAGAGTTCCATGTAGTCATGGCTCTATGTAGTACTGTGGAATAGAGTTCCATGTAGTCATGGCTCTATGTAGTACTGTGGAATAGAGTTCCATGTAGTCATGGCTCTATGTGGTACTGTGGAATAGAGTTCCATGTAGTCATGGCTCTATGTAGTACTGTGGAATAGAGTTCCATGTAGTCATGGCTCTATGTAGTACTGTGCACCTCCCATAGTCTGTTCTGGACTTGGGGGACTGTGAAGAGACCTCTGGTGACATGTCTTGTGGGGTATCCATTGGTGACTGAACTGTGTGTCAGTCATTTAAACAGACAGCTTGGTGCATTCAGCACGTCAACTCTTCTTTCAAAAACATGTAACGAAGAACTTTGAACCAGGAGAGACTGACATCCATATTATTATTGCTAGCTCTCCGTGTACATTTAAGGGCCAGCCGTGCTGCCCTGTTCTGAGACAGCTGTAATTTACCAAGTCCCTCATTGTGGCTCTTGACCAAATGACTGAACGGTAGTCCAGGTGCGACAACACTAGGGCCTGTAGGACCTGCCTTGTTGATAGTGTTGTTAAGAAGGTAGAAACTAGGGCCTGTAGGACCTGCCTTGTTGATAGTGTTGTTAAGAAGGTAGAAACTAGGGCCTGTAGGACCTGCCTTGTTGATAGTGTTGTTAAGAAGAGAGAAACTAGGGCCTGTAGGATCTGCCTTGTTGATAGTGTTGTTAAGAAGGTAGAAACTAGGGCCTGTAGGACCTGCCTTGTTGATAGTGTTGTTAAGAAGGTAGAAACTAGGGCCTGTAGGACCTGCCTTGTTGATAGTGTTGTTAGGAAGGTAGAAACTAGGGCCTGTAGGACCTGCCTTGTTGATAGTGTTGTTAAGAAGGTAGAAACTAGGGCCTGTAGGATCTGCCTTGTTGATAGTGTTGTTAAGAAGGTAGAAACTAGGGCCTGTAGGACCTGCCTTGTTGATAGTGTTGTTAAGAAGGTAGAAAATAGGGCCTGTAGGACCTGCCTTGTTGATAGTGTTGTTAAGAAGGTAGAAACTAGGGCCTGTAGGACCTGCCTTGTTGATGGTGTTGTTAAGAAGGTAGAAACTAGGGCCTGTGGGACCTGCCTTGTTGATAGTGTTGTTAAGAAGGTAGAAACTAGGGCCTGTAGGACCTGCCTTGTTGATGGTGTTGTTAAGAAGGTAGAAACTAGGGCCTGTAGGACCTGCCTTGTTGATAGTGTTGTTAAGAAGGTAGAAATTAGGGCCTGTAGGACCTGCCTTGTTGATAGTGTTGTTAAGAAGGTAGAAACTAGGGCCTGTAGGACCTGCCTTGTTGATAGTGTTGTTAATAAGGTAGAAACTAGGGCCTGTAGGACCTGCCTTGTTGATAGTGTTGTTAAGAAGGTAGAAACTAGGGCCTGTAGGACCTGCCTTGTTGATAGTGTTGTTAATAAGGTAGAAACTAGGGCCTGTAGGACCTGCCTTGTTGATAGTGTTGTTAATAAGGTAGAAACTAGGGCCTGTAGGACCTGCCTTGTTGATAGTGTTGTTTAGAAGGTAGAAACTAGGGCCTGTAGGACCTGCCTTGTTGATAGTGTTGTTAGGAAGGTAGAAACTAGGGCCTGTAGGACCTGCCTTGTTGATAGTGTTGTTAATAAGGTAGAAACTAGGGCCTGTAGGACCTGCCTTGTTGATAGTGTTGTTAATAAGGTAGAAACTAGGGCCTGTAGGACCTGCCTTATTGATAGTGTTGTTAAGAAGGCAGAAACTAGGGCCTGTAGGACCTGCCTTGTTGATAGTGTTGTTTAGAAGGTAGAAATTAGGGCCTGTAGGACCTGCCTTGTTGATAGTGTTGTTAAGAAGGTAGAAACTAGGGCCTGTAGGACCTGCCTTGTTGATAGTGTTGTTAGGAAGGTAGAAACTAGGGCCTGTAGGACCTGCCTTGTTGATAGTGTTGTTAAGAAGGTAGAAACTAGGGCCTGTAGGACCTGCCTTGTTGATAGTGCTGTTAAGAAGGTAGAAACTAGGGCCTGTAGGACCTGCCTTGTTGATAGTGTTGTTTAGAAGGTAGAAACTAGGGCCTGTAGGACCTGCCTTGTTGATAGTGTTGTTAAGGAAGGTAGAAACTAGGGCCTGTAGGACCTGTCTTGTTGATAGTGTTGTTAAGAAGGTAGAAACTAGGGCCTGTAGGACCTGCCTTGTTGATAGTGTTGTTAAGAAGGTAGAAACTAGGGCCTGTAGGACCTGCCTTGTTGATAGTGTTGTTAAGAAGGTAGAAACTAGGGCCTGTAGGACCTGCCTTGTTGATAGTGTTGTTAAGAAGGTAGAAACTAGGGCCTGTAGGACCTGCCTTGTTGATAGTGTTGTTAAGAAGGTAGAAACTAGGGCCTGTAGGACCTGCCTTGTTGATAGTGTTGTTAAGAAGGTAGAAACTAGGGCCTGTAGGACCTGCCTTGTTGATAGTGTTGTTAAGAAGGTAGAAACTAGGGCCTGTAGGACCTGCCTTGTTGATAGTGTTGTTAAGAAGGTAGAAACTAGGGCCTGTACGACCTGCCTGGTTGATAGTGTTGTTAAGAAGGTAGAAACTAGGGCCTGTACGACCTGCCTGGTTGATAGTGTTGTTAAGAAGGTAGAAACTAGGGCCTGTAGGACCTGCCTGGTTGATAGTGTTGTTAATAAGGCAGAGCAGCGCTTTATTATGGACCGACATTAGGGTTTAGTGAATGATTTGTCCCAAATACATTGCTTTCAGTTTTTTATATATATTTAGGACTAGCTTATTACTTGCCACCCATTGTGAAACAGACTGCAGCTCTTTGTTCAGTGTTGCAGTGATTTCACTTGCTTTGATCGCTGACGTGTATAATGATGAGTCATCAGCGTACATAGACGAACACAGCATTTTCTCAGAGCCAATGGCAGCTCATTAGTAAAGATTGAACAAAGCAAGGGGCCTAGACAGCTGCCCTGGGGAATGCCTGACTCTACCAGGATTATGTTGGCTTCCATTAAAGAACACCCTCTGGGTTCTGTTAGACAGGTAACTCTTTATCCGCAACACATATGTTTTTCCAGCTGCAGACTATGACCGATAATGTCAGAAGCTGGACTGAAGTCAAAAACAAAAAAAATCCCCCACAATCTGATAATTTTCCATTTCTCTCAGCCAATCAGTCATTTGTGTAAGTGCTATGCTTGTTGAATGCCCTTCCTTATAATTGTGCTGACTATGTTAACTTGTTTACAGTGAACTAGCATTGTATCTGTGTTGTTCAGTGTTGCAGTGATTTCACTTGTGTGGTCGCTGACGTGTAAAATATGAAGTAGTCCACATACATAGACACACAGTATTTAGCTAGTCGGTAGAGCAGGGTGCTTGCCTTGCGCTTGGGTTGTGGGTTCGATTCCCAGTTTGATAAAGAGTGTCTGATAAATGACTAAAATGTAAAAATGTCGTAAAGATTGAAAAAAGTAAGGGGCCTAGACAGCTGCCCTGGGGAATTCCTGATTCTACCTGGATTATGTTGGTGAGGCTTCCATTAAATAACACCCTCTGTGTTCTGTTAGACAGGTAACTCTCGAGTCACGATATAGCAGGGGGTGTAAAGCCATAACACCAAGGCCCTTCTCCCCTGATTGCTCAGTTTGGCCAGGTGGCCAGCTCTAGGAAGAGTCTTGGTGGTTCCAAACCTCTTCCATTTACGAATAATGTAGGCCACAGTGTTCTTGGGGACCTTCAATGATGCAGAAATATTTGGGTACCCTTACCTAGATCTGTGCCTCAACACAATCCTATCTCAGAGCTCTACAGACAATTCCTTTGACCTCATGGCTTGGTTGTTGCTCTAACATGCACTGTGTGAATTTCCATATCATGTCCAATCAATTGAATTTACCACTGGTGGACTCCAATCAAGTTGTAGAAACATCTCAATGGAAAGTCTCCTAACGAATGATCTGAATACTTATGTAAATATGTAAATGTAATACATTTGAAAACAATTCTGAACCTGTTTTTGCGTTGTCATTATGGGTTGTAGCGTGAAGATTGATGATGATTTTTGTTTTATGTAATCCATTTTAGAATAAGCCTGTAACGTAACAAAATTTGGAAAAAAGTGAAGGGGTCTGAATACTTTTCCAAATGCACGACAGCTGATAATGCAGTTTGTGCTGAACACAGTGGACTTCCTAGGGAACACCACCTCAATGCTAACAGTATCACTCTGGTTCATAGGCTCATGATTACCGCAGACAATTAGCTGTAGCATCAACAGAGGTATTCAGGGCAGTTAGGTGGACATAAATTAAGTTTTATTGTCTGACAATGCCCCTGGGATAATGTACATTTGTTACAGCATTATGACAACTCAGCATCACAATGGCAGGGTAGCCTAGTGGGGGCGGCAGGGTAGCCTAGTGGTTAGAGTGTTGGACTAGTAACCAGCAGGTAGCCTAGTGGTTAGAGTGTTGGACTAGTAACCATCAGGTAGCCTAGTGGTTAGAGTGTTGGACTAGTAACCAGCAGGTAGCCTAGTGGTTAGAGTGTTGGACTAGTAACCAGCAGGTAGCCTAGTGGTTAGAGTGTTGGGTCAGTAACCAGCAGGTAGCCTAGTGGTTAGAGTGTTGGACTAGTAACCAGAAGGTAGCCTAGTGGTTAGAGTGTTGGACTAGTAACCAGCAGGTAGCCTAGTGGTTAGAGTGTTGGACTAGTAACCAGCAGGTAGCCTAGTGGTTAGAGTGTTGGACTAGTAACCTGCAGGTAGCCTAGTGGTTAGAGTGTTGGACTAGTAACCAGCAGGTAGCCTAGTGGTTAGAGTGTAGGACTAGTAACCTGCAGGTAGCCTAGTGGTTAGAGTGTTGGACTAGTAACCTGCAGGTAGCCTAGTGGTTAGAGTGTTGGACTAGTAACCAGCAGGTAGCCTAGTGGTTAGAGTGTTGGACTAGTAACCTGCAGGTAGCCTAGTGGTTAGAGTGTTGGACTAGTAACCAGCAGGTAGCCTAGTGGTTAGAGTGTTGGACTAGTAACCAGAAGGTAGCCTAGTGGTTAGAGTGTTGGACTAGTAACCAGCAGGTAGCCTAGTGATTAGAGTGTTGCACTAGTAACTGAAAGGTTGCAAGTTCAAATCCCCGAACTGACAAGGTACAAATCTGTCGTTCTGCCCCTGAACAGGCAGTTAACCCATTGGATGATTTGGATAGACTCCTGTCCAGGAGCCACGATGATTTGGATGGACTCCTGTCCAGGAGCCAAGATGATTTGGATGGACTCCTGTCCAGGAGCCAAGATGATTTGGATGGACTCCTGTAGAGGATCTTCTGTTTCCAAAAGCTGGTGTCCTCCAGATATAGAGCTTTGCATTAGGAGAGTTACAACTTTGTCTCATCAGATCAAATAATATTTTGCCTTTAAACTCTGAGTCTTTCACGTGCCTTTTTACCAACTCCAGGTGTGCTGTCATGTACCTTTTTCTCAGGAGTGGCTTCCGTCTGGCCACTCTCCCAGAAAGCCCAGATGGATGAAGTGCTGTAGAGACTGTTGTCCTTCTGGAAGGTTCTTCCATCTCAGCCAAGGAACTCAGTAGTTCTGTCAGAGTGGTCATTGGGTTTATAGTCACCTCCTTGACCAAGGTCCTTCTTGACCGGTATCTCAGTTTGGTCTGACGGACAGCTCTAGGCAGAGTCTGGGAAGTTCAATATTTTTTTAATTTCGCAAATGATGGAGTCCAATGTGCTCTTGGAAACTTTCAAACTCTAGAAATGGTTTTATACCCTTTCCCATATACTAGATCAAATCAAATGTATTTATAAAGCCCTTCTTACATCAGCTGATATCTCAAAGTGCTGTACAGAAACCCAGCCTAAAACCCCAAACAGCAAGCAATGCAGGTGTAGAAGCACTATATCTGCCTCATCACAATTCTTTCTCAGAGATGTACGGACAGTTCCTTGAATTTCACAGTATAATTCCTGCTCTGACATGCACTGTCAACAGTGTTACCTTATATAGACAGGTGTGTTTCTTTCTAAATCATGTCCAGACAATTGAATTGGCGGCAGGTGGACTCCAAATCAAGTTGTAGTGACATCTCAAGGATGACCAAAGACAAAGGGCTGTGACTTATATCAATGAGATGAGATTACAGACCTCTACATGCTTTGTAAGTAGGAAAACCTGCAAAATCGGCAGTGTATCAAATACTTGTTCTCCCCTCTGTATGTATTTAAATTTCAATAAAAAAAATTCTATAATTTCTTTAAAACAAACATTGAATCCAAGCTGGAACACAACAAAATGTGGAATAATTCAAGTGGTATGAATGCTTTCTGAAGAGGTTTTTACATGCTTTCTTTAGGTATGGGAACATAGCATCAGCATAGTAACTGGATGGGTTCCGTCTATAGCAGCTCGATAGTGCCAAACGTTATCCCGGCCATTCTGAGCAGGATTATGTGACAGAGTAGACAGCAGGGCACGGGAGGCCAGATTCCCATTGTCATGCTATGTGTCTACTTAAAGGGATTACACAGATTATGAAGGAAATTAGGAGATTTGGAGAGGCTTCTCTCCTGATATTTCTGAAAGATGAATTCATTGACGCTCTCTAGTAGTAACAGGCTGTACATGAAGAGGTTAGGCTGTAGTCATGGAAGAGGAATTCTGGGTAATCCACTCTCCTAAACCCCTGCCGCAGCCATGCATCATTTATCAATAATTGTTTATTATCATTTTAATTCATAAATCAATGTAGAACTGATTGACCTAATTGACATCATAACATCCTTGTGAAATGTCAGTCTGAGATTGTAGTTTTATGTTGTCCTGCTGTTAGAAGGGCCCCCCCCTCCTTCCCTTCACATGGCTGTCTGGGAGGGTCTGTGTTGTCCTGCTGTTAGAAGGGCCCCCCTCCTTCCCTTCACATGGCTGTCTGGGAGGGTCTGTGTTGTCCTGCTGTTAGAAGGGCCCCCCTCCTTCCCTTCACATGGCTGTCTGGGAGGGTCTGTGTTGTCCTGCTGTTAGAAGGGCCCCCCTCCTTCCCTTCACATGGCTGTCTGGGAGGGTCTGTGTTGTCCTGCTGTTAGAAGGGCCCCCCTCCTTCCCTTCACATGGCTGTCTGGGAGGGTCTGTGTTGTCCTGCTGTTAGAAGGGCCCCCCTCCTTCCCTTCACATGGCTGTCTGGGAGGGTCTGTGTTGTCCTGCTGTTAGAAGGGCCCCCCTCCTTCCCTTCACATGGCTGTCTGGGGGGGTTTATGTTGTCCTGCTGTTTAGAAGGGCCTGGGTCTGACTGGGTTTATAGTACTGGACTGGGTCTGACTGGGTTTATAGTACTGGTCTGGGTCTGACTGGGTTTATAGTTCTGGACTGGGTCTGGGTCTGACTGGGTTTATAGTACTGGACTGGGTCTGGGTCTGACTGGGTTTATAGTACTGGACTGATAGAAGGTCGGGTGGGTTACCAATAGAAGGTCTGTATTGTAGAGGTGGGTTAATAACAATAGAAGGTCTGTATTGTAGAGGTGGGTTAATAACAATAGAAGGTCTGTATTATAGAGGTGGGTTAATAACAATAGAAGGTCTGTATTGTAGAGGTGGGTTACCAATAGAAGGTCTGTATTATAGAGGTGGGTTAATAACAATAGAAGGTCTGTATTGTAGAGGTGGGTTACCAATAGAAGGTCTGTATTGTAGAGGTGGGTTAATAACAATAGAAGGTCTGTATTGTAGAGGTGGGTTAATAACAATAGAAGGTCTGTATTGTAGAGGTGGGTTAATAACAATAGAAGGTCTGTATTATAGAGGTGGGTTAATAACAATAGAAGGTCTGTATTATAGAGGTGGGTTACCAATAGAAGGTCTGTATTGTAGAGGTGGGTTAATAACAATAGAAGGTCTGTATTATAGAGGTGGGTTACCAATAGAAGGTCTGTATTGTAGAGGTGGGTTACCAATAGAAGGTCTGTATTGTAGAGGTGGGTTAATAACAATAGAAGGTCTGTATTATAGAGGTGGGTTAATAACAATAGAAGGTTGTATTGTAGAGGTGGGTTACCAATAGAAGGTCTCTCACATCCTTCTGTCACTGTCATTACATGGCCACTGTGTCTGTGTGTGTTGTTCCTCTCTGTTTACCTATTACCATGGCTGCCATTTTTGTGTGTGTGTGTGTGTGTGTGTGTGTGTGTGTGTGTGTGTGTGTGTGTGTGTGTGTGTGTGTGTGTGTGTGTGTGTGTGTGTGTGCGCGTGTGTTTTTTAAGGAGGCTTTGACACAAGCTGACTGGAGATTATGCCAAGATTATGGTGCTGTTGCAGAGAGATGTAGAGGAGAGAGATGTAGAGGGAGAACGATGTAGAGAGGTAGAGAGGGAGAGAGATGTAGAGGAGAGAGATGTAGAGAGGGAGAGAGATGTAGAGAGGGAGAGAGATGTAGAGAGGGGGAGAGATGATGTAGAGGAGAGAGATGTAGAGAGGGGGAGAGATGTTGAGAGGGGGAGAGATGATGTAGAGGGAGAGAGGTGATGAGATGTTGAGAGGGGGAGAGATGATGTAGAGGGGGAGAGATGATGTAGAGGGAGAGAGATGTAGAGGGAGAGAGATGTAGAGAGGGGGAGAGATGTAGAGAGGGGGAGAGATGATGTAGAGGGAGAGAGATGTAGAGAGGGGGAGAGATGATGTAGAGGGAGAGAGATGATGAGAGGGGGAGAGATGTAGAGAGGGGGAGAGATGTAGAGAGGGGGGAGAGATGTAGAGAGGGAGAGAGATGTAGAGAGGGGAGAGAGATGTAGAGAGGGGGAGAGATGTTGAGAGGGGGGAGAGATGATGTAGAGGGAGAGAGATGTAGAGAGGGAGAGAGATGTAGAGAGGGGGAGAGATGTAGAGAGGGAGAGAGATGTAGAGGGAGAGAGATGTAGAGGGAGAGAGATGTAGAGAGGGAGAGAGATGTAGAGAGGGGGAGAGATGATGTAGAGGGAGCGAGATGTAGAGAGGGAGCGAGATGTAGAGAGGGAGCGAGATGTAGAGAGGGAGCGAGATGTAGAGAGGGAGCGAGATGTAGAGAGGGAGAGAGATGTAGAGAGGGAGAGAGATGTAGAGAGGGAGAGAGATGTAGAGGGAGAGAGATGTAGAGGGAGAGAGATGTAGAGGGGGAGAGATGTAGAGGGAGAGAGATGTAGAGAGGGAGAGAGATGTAGAGAGGGGGAGAGATGTTGAGAGGGGGAGAGATGTTGAGAGGGGAGAGATGATGTAGAGGGAGAGAGATGCAGAGATGGAGAGAAGGAGACAGTCAAGAGGAAGACCGAGTTAGAGAGAATCCCAATTTATTTAGTCTCTAACTCTCCCCCTTCCCTTCCTTGGTGGTTGTTTTTGTGGCGCTACGTGTGTGTGTGTGTGTGTGTGTGTGTGTGTGTGTGTGTGTGTGTGTGTGTGTGTGTGTGTGTGTGTGTGTGAGTATGACATGAGGGCGGTGACGAGCGCTAGCAGCTAATAGGCTGCGGATGATTCAGCAAGCATCGCCGGCTCTCTCTCTTTCTGTCTCTCTCTCTGTCTCTCTCTCTCTGTCTCTCTCTCTGTCTCTCTCTCTCTCTCTGTCTCTCTCTCTGTCTCTCTCTCTGTCTCTCTCTCTGTCTCTCTCTCTCTCTGTCTCTCTCTCTGTCTCTCTCTCTCTCTCTCTCTGTCTCTCTCTCTGTATCTCTGTCTCTCACTGTATCTCTCTGTCTCTCTGTTTCTCTCTCTCTCTCTCTCTCTGTCTCTGTCTCTCGGTCTGTCTCTCTCGGTCTGTCTCTCTCTCGGTCTGTCTCTCTCTCGCTGTCTCTCTCTCGCTGTCTCTCGCTGTCTTTCTCTCTCTCTCTCTCTCAATTCAATTCAATTCAAGGGCTTTATTGGCATGGGAAACATGTGTTAACATTGCCAAAGCAAGTGGGGTAGATAATATATAAAGTGAATATATAAAGTGAAATAAACAATAACAATTAACAGTAAACATTACACATACAGAAGTTTCAAAACAATAAAGACATTACAAATGTCATATTATATGTATACAGTGTTTTAACAATGTACAAATGGTTAAAGTTACACAAGGGAAAATAAATGAGCATAAATATGGGTTGTATTTACAATGGTGTTTGTTCTTCACTGGTTGCCCTTTTCTCGTGGCAACAGGTCACAAATCTTGCTGCTGTGATGGCACACTGTGGAATTTCACCCAGTAGATGTGGGAGTTTATCAAAATTGGATTTGTTTTCGAATTCTTTGTGGATCAGTGTAATCTGAGGGAAATATGTCTCTCTAATATGGTCATACATTGGGCAGGAGGTTAGGAAGTGCAGCTCAGTTTCCACCTCATTTTGTGGGCAGTGAGCACATAGCCTGTCTTCTCTTGAGAGCCATGTCTGGCTACGGCGGCCTTTCTCAAAGCAAGGCTATGCTCACGAAGTCTGTACATAGTCAAAGCTTTCCTTAATTTTGGGTCAGTCACAGTGGTCAGGTATTCTGCCGCTGTGTACTCTCTGTGTAGGGCCAAATAGCATTCTAGTTTGCTCTGTTTTTTTGTTAATTCTTTCCAATGTGTCAAGTAATTATCTTTTTGTTTTCTCATGATTTGGTTGGGTCTAATTGTGCTGCAGTCCTGGGGCTCTGTAGGGTGTGTTTGTGAACCAGCTTGCTTAGGGGACTCTTCTCCAGGTTCAGGTGATGAGAGACAAGGCAAGAAGGGCACTCTCTCTCTCTCTCTCTCTCTCTCTGTCTCTCTCTCTCTCTCTCTC